>NC_060270.1:392940-446197 GCF_021613505.1 Equus quagga | reverse complement strand
CCGAGGGGCCGGGAGCGGAGCTGCAGACCCGCCCGCAGAGGAAGCCCATCCCCCACCCGCGACGCCGGCCTCGCAGCAATGGGGGCGCTCGAGCGACGTGCCTAGCGGGACACAGGGAAGACAATGCCCCAAGAGAGAATGGAAAATGACACAACGAGAGGGAGAAGGGGAGAGCGACGCTCACTACTGAAGAGCAGCGGAGGCTAACAGGCAGCGAGGCCCAGCCTCCAAAATGGCGAGAAAAATGACTTCCAATCCAGAATGTTCCATCCAGCCAACCATCAATCAAACACAGAGAAAATAAAACACCTTCACACAGACAAGTAGTGTTTGCCGCGGCCAGACGCCCCGGAACAACCAAAGCAGGAAAGCGTCAGCAGCCCCCGAGGCCTCTTGGCCCGCCTCCCTGTCCGCGGGGCGCGGGGCGCAGGTGCGCGCGGAGGGCCGGGCGGCGCAGAGCGCAGCGCAGGCGGCATGAGCGCTCGGCCCTCGCACTCGGCTCGGGCCCCGCTGTTGACGGGCCGAGCACCGACCGAAACCACAGCGATCGGAGCCAAATCCAGGCCATCTTTCTGTCCAGTCTTGACCCTACGTCAGCCGGTGACGTGGCCTCATTCGAAAGCCTCAAGTTTGACCTTGTTTTGGAAAGCTGGAGAAGGTGTTCCGACCCAGTGAAGGAGTGACCCGAGTATGGGAGGAAATAAGACTCAAGACCTGGGATCCTGGCGGCGGAGAGGAGCCAAGGAACGCGTCAGCATGGCGCTCGGCCGTCCTCGAGGGCCAGCCTCCCGGTGCCGGGGCTGGGGAGGGGCGTCTCCGGGAGGACGCGCGGCCGACGGAGCGGTGACGAGCTGGGGCGTTCGGAGTTACCGTCCTCGCTGTCACTAGACTGTGTGTGAAAATATCAAGGCTTATATCAAACTTCGTAAATGGAAGAATTAGATAATTATTAACCAAAGGGAAAACCAACAGGTGACTGGGACGAATGGACAGGATGAGCTGAGCGCCTTAAAAGGAAAACCCTCAGCGTTTCAGGGAGAGGTAAACAGACACTGCCGAGCACCGGCCGTTTCTAAGACCACACGCACACGTGGAAGGGACATTTGAGTTACAATAACTCTCACTGCTAACGAGCTGGGGAGACCCTCCCTCTGGGCGTGGGATCTGCAGAACCGAGGACGCGGCAGAGCTGGCGATTGCTGTTTCTCTACGGAGCCCTTTAAAGCGGTGTAGCAGTTTATCTGTGTTCACGATACCATTTTGATAGAAAATGCTAATTTTAAAATGACGTATCTAAGATGATTTTTGTGCAAGTGTTTCTTAAATCACAGAGCGCGTGGTCCAGGCCCGAGTCCTCTAGAAAGCAGAGCCGCAGCAAAGCCCGTGGGGAGGTGCTGTATCTGGGACGTGAGGAAGGAAAGACGGGGCCACACCAGCGCCACCTCGCCGTGGGCCACCCGGGACCGAGGGGCCAGCACCCTGGAGCAGGGGACCCTCTGCAGGCCCCCGGGAGGCACCCCAGGGGAAGCTCCTGTGGGTTCCCCACCCCTTCCACTCCCTGTGTCGTTCCTGCTGCCCAACTGCCTAACGCCGCGCTGCCAAACGGCTGCCTGCGCTTACCTGATTGTTTCAAGCTCTGCTTTTTAGGGGTGAGAAACTCACCAAAATGTAGAAAAGGAAACAATAGAGAACAGGTCATCAAACAAATAAGCCGCAGCTGGCAGCAGAGCTTGAGCAGTGGTCCCGCACGGGCAGGGGCTCCGGGTGCCCAGGCTGCGCTGAAGACGCGCCCCTGAACCCCGCGCGTCCTGCCCTTCCAGGCCTTGGGACAGAGCGCACGAGAGGGCACGGGGGCTGGAGACGGCGTTTCCTCCAGGGAGGTCTAGGGACACCCAGGACAAGAAGATGAAGGCCTTCCTTTCCTTCCCGCAGGGCTTCGCTCGTACCCCAGGGCCGCATGCGGGACGCCTTCCTCTGCTGCTGGGAAACCTTCTCCCACCCGGGGAAGGAGCGCTCTCTCCGCAGAACGGAGGGTGAGACGCCACAGCTCCCGAGAGCCCGGGGCTCTCCGTGCTGCCACCCGCTGCTCACGCGGGACCTGAGACGCTGGTGCAGGTTACTGCCCAGAGGCCTTCTGCCATAGCAAGGCTGAATTTTCCGACCCTCAGAGCTTGCTTTCTTGTGTGTATGTGCACGTGTGTGTTTGTGCATGCGTGTGTGTGAACCTGGGCAGACTGTGTAGTTAGTTTGTGAGTAGAGTGAATTTTCGTACCCTTCACAGTTCCTGACCTAACAGGTTGTGGGCACCCTCTTCTTACTCCTAAAGGGCCTCGCTTCCCCTTCAGCAGAAACACGAACCGCAGAAAGCTTTTCCGGGCGTAGAGACCTACTACCCGAGGGCGAGCCGCAGGTCTGACTACTGCTGACCCCTGATCTATACGTTACCAGAAGTTGATTTCTCCAAGACTCTGGTAACCGAACAATTTTGTCGCTGGAGTGATATAGTAGAGGGAGCATGGCCTTTTAAGCGAGATATTCATATATTTGAAATGTATTTCCAGCGTGAAACACCTGTGTAAGCTTGAGTCCCTGTCCTAGCAGGTCAAATGCATCAGGGAACGAAGGAAGGGGTACAGAATGCCACGTGCGTAGAGCGCCTGGCGAGGACCAAGCTATCAGGGCTTTAAAAATGTCGATTCCTTCCCCTTCGAGGAGCTCCACTAGGTTTTTTAAACCAAACTATATTCCATAAATTCTTTTGTCTTTTAAATAAATCATTCACAAAAAAAAAAAAAAAAAAAGGTTCAAAGGAATTGATTTGGTGCTGGTCAGAGAAAGCCTCCTAGAGCTGTTTGGTAATCATCTGAGCACCTTAGAGTGACGGCTGGATTTGCAGGTTTTTTGGTTTCGGTTTTGATTTTGGTTTTGGTTTTGTTTCACAGAGTAACCAAAATCTAGAGAAAGCTAAATCCTTTGGTAAAGGAAAAGACACATTAATGTGAAAATCTCTTCTGCAGTTCGTTATTTATTTTAAAATGTAGGAAACTTTTGGTAATAATATAATCCGAATCAGAGGTAGCATCCACAGAAACAGCTTCTCAGGTCCCGTGAACTCAGCTGCCCCTGCCCTGGCCTGCACCTGTGCCCACAGAAGGACCAACAGGCAAGAATATGCTGAATAAAAGTCGATGTTTTCAGAAGGGGTGTGTGCATATTAGTACTGTATCACGTAGAGACTTTTGATGTATTGGACTCATAAACTTATCTACTTTAAATGAGAGTATGCTAATTATCAACTCGAGAGCTTTTTCAAACCTTCAGTACACATTATTTTTAATTCCTTTAAAATGACATTATCTTTGTAGAGAAAGTGTGAACAGAAGTTTTTCATTTTGCCATAGGAAAGACAACCTTTCAAAGACAATAAAGCAACCAGCATTAGAGTAAATTAAGTGCTGAAAATATCTAATTTCTGAATTAAGACTATGGATCAAAGAAAAGTTTCTTTAATGAAAATATTCCTGATTTTTATTCTAGTATTACTTTATAATAATTAAAAAATATCATTATTGTTTTTAATTAATGTAAAACCTAACTTTTTTTTGTTAAAACTACAATTACCTAATATGAACTCAGGAGAGTTCCCAGCATTGACTTGACATCATTAGAGATTGGAAGGAAAAAAATGGCTGTGTGATTTATTCCCAGAAAACAGTAAAGCTTTCCCATCAATTCAAACCTATCAATGATGTAATTCTGTATGCAAGTTTTTTCATTTAAATTTATTATCTGGAGGGAAAGTGATAATGTTTATGGGCCATATTGACCACGGAAACATATTTTTTATTAGAAATCCCTTGTCTCCTGTGTCGTGTCCGTGGTTATAGATCAGCAGACGAGTGTTAGCAAATTAGAAGCTCTTTGGTGAAGCATGATCTGTGCCTCACAATTGCACCTTCTTCCTTCTTGTTCAGGATCTTCTGTCCTGGAAAACAAACTTCTGGGATTAGCTCCAGAAAATGTGTTTGCCACTTTATAGCTCTTTGGGGAAAATTATAAAGCACCTTTATGTGACTTTCTGGTGGGAATGGTTCATTATAACCAGAGAGAATGACAGTCTTTTCTTCAATCTAATGATGTTACATTTTATGAGATTTCAGTCAATGGAATTATCTTTGATGCCAGATGTTACTCATGAAGCAATGAGCGATCTATTTTAATCACAGATTAGTCATCTATGAAAGTATGATGTCTTTCCAATGATGTTCTCCATAATAAGAACTAGGACACGGAGAAATAAATGCAACCCGTGATAAATAGCCATCCTGGATCAGAAACTACTTGCATTAATACATGAAAGAAAAAGGAGGGACCACCGGCAGGGACACACGTGGTAGGTTGCACCTGTCCATCCTCAGGGTACTCCCTTCCCTGATGGAGGAGGTCCCGACTCCTGTGTGTGAATCCAGTAAACCTTTGATCCTACAATGTCGCTCCCACAAAATCTAATAGCTTATATATCAGGAGTCTTTTTGCCGTCTTCAAAGTGCTGAATTCTCTCACATTTATTGACACCACTTTAAACATTTTTAAAACATGAAATGGGCCAAACCTGCCACAGAAACACAAGCAGTCCTTGATTTATGAGGGATTGGGCCTGAGTCTGTCTATCCGTCTGTGATTTGGAAGGTAATAACACTTCCCTGCACACACGGTGACCACGTCCCAGACAGGCTCACAAAAGCCTCATTCCCTGGAATTTGTTGGTAGTCAAGGCAGCCACAGACGCCTCAAGAATGAGTGACTGACGCCTTTCCAACCCGGCTGTGGCGATCGTGTCTTTATACCAAGCTTCCCACTGAGAACGCTGGAGAAGCCAAATATAATGCTATAATATTTGTGTGAAGACCTTACAGAGCTACTATAGCTGAAGAATTTGGGGGTGAAAACCCCAGAGAACAAAGAGGCATGAAGCCTGGTATTTATCACACTTCTCCCCAGTGGGGGTCTGCTGACTCAGGCGTGGCCTGTGTCTGAGCACAGAGAAGCAGAAGGCAGAGGCCGAGAATTGGAGCAGACGAGGGAATCACATGGAGGGCCAGGAACTCCGAGGTCAGGAAGCACCCAGGAGACCACCTGATGAACACCCCAAGCTTCGGGTGGGAATCCCTGAATGGCTACACTGTAGGCGCAGAGCTGATCAAAAATAGTCGTGCCTTTAGGAAAACTGAGACACAGCCATCTGCATCTTCCTTACTAGTCTGCCAGAAGGAACAATAAGTCCTCCCCAGGGAAAGACAAGATTGTTCAGAGCCATAAATATCACCAAAATTTCTTGATCACAATGTCCAACATTTAACCAAAAATTACCTATCATATCAGGCAATAGGTTCAAAATACTAAAAACCAAAATAAAAAAGAGATACTAGAAACATGCCCACAGAAGATCCATATATTGGAATTATTAACTATAGAATTTAAAATGTTATTAATATATTCAAGAAAATAAAATACAATTTAGAAAATTAGCAGAAACTTAGAATTTATAAGAAAGAACCAAATGAAAATTCTAAAACTAAAACTTCAATAACTGAAACTAAGAACAAATTGATTTAATAGCAAATTAGACAAACATAGCTGGAGTGAGGATTAGTGAGCCAGAAAACGGACCAGTAGAAAATATCTACACTGAAGCATAAAGAGAAAAGGAAGGAGTATAGCAAAAAGATCATGAAAGAAATGTGGAAAATGGTGAAAAGGTCTAACGTATGTGCAATTAGAATCCAAAGAGCTATATTTGAAAGATTGGGCCAAATATTTTCTAAAATTGCGAAAGACATTTAGCCTCAGATTCAAGAATTATTATTAAGTTAATTTTCTTGATACTTAAAGTATCTTTTATTCACAAGGCAAAATTATTTTTTAAATTGTACTTCTGTAGTAATAACAGTTACAATGGTAATCTCTGTTCTGTGGACGTTACACGCATTAACTCATTTAGCACTGACAAGAGCTCTACAAAGCAGCTGTTCTTATGGCTTTGGTTTGCAGTTAGGACTGTGGCTCAGAGAGGTTGAGTAATTTTCCCACAGTCACAAGTCCAGTATGTGGCAAAATCAGGATTCAAAGCCTGGCATGTAGTTCCAGAGTCGAGTATACTGTGTATACTTTACTGTGAAGGAAGAAGGACACTTTACATGAAAACGTTGGTCAAAGACTTCCTCGAGGAATTTAAAATCCAAATTATTTTTTAACTATAATTACAGCAAATCTTTAATAGAAAACTGCTTCAAAAGTCCGTCTCTTAAAACAGTAAGACAAAATACTTTAAAAAATGAAATACGGGAGAGAGGAGAGGAGGCAGAGCACAATGGCGGGGTGAGCTGACCCGGGACTCTCTCCCCTCCAAAATACAACCAAAGAAACGGAAAAACTGAATTTCAACCAATGACCCCTAATGCCGAGACCGTCAGAGACCTACAGAGTAAGAAGACAGGGAACAGAGAGGCTGTAGCCGCCCTGGGAGGAGCTGGAACGGGGTAGGAGAGAACTCGCTCCCTCCCCTGGAGACTGGAGACTGGGGTCGCTGCGCCGGTCGGGAGGGAGCGGGGGAGGGGCCCGTGACCGGGGGTCGTCCAGGACTCCTGCTGCCGGTGCAGTGGAGACCTGCTGACGGGGGAAAGCTTCCATGTGCGGGGCCTCATCAAGTCAGGCCCCCGCCAGACCAGAGAACGAGAGCTGATCGGAATCCAGATTGGCGCGTGAGAAACTGCCCCTCCCCGCCCCCAACCCTCGCTGGGCGCCGCCATCCTGCCTGGAGGCGGAGGGCTCAGAACGCGCGGCTCTCCACCCCCATCTAGTGGCAACAGGCTGTAGCTGCAACCAAATTCTACCATCGTGCGCAAAAACCATTCCTCTACCATCCAGCAATTTATAAAAGCTCCAGATCAGAAGGAAAACAATAAAAACACAGAATTAAGTACTGAGGACTTGGAAACAGGTAAACTAAGTGAAAATGAGTTCAGAGTAGCTATCATCAAAAAACTCAGTGAGGTAGAGGGAAAGATAGAGAAACAAGTCAACGAGTTCTGGAGTTACTTCACAAAAGAGATTGAAACTATAAAGAAGAATCAAACAGAAATACTAGAGATGAAAAATACAATGGACCAGATAAAACAGAATATGGATTCCCTGAATGCCCGTGTAGACACCATAGAGGAGCAAATTAACATAATTGAAGATAGACAGGCTGAATGGCTCCCGACAGAGGAAAAAAGAGAACTAAGGATTAAAAAGAATGAGGAACATATCAGAGAAATAGTGGAGTCAATGAGGAGAAAGAATTTAAGAATCATCAGAATTCCTGAGCATGTGGAAAAGGGAAATGGAGCAGAAAGTGTGCTTAATGAAATTATAGAAGAGAACTTCCCAAATCTAGGAATTGAGGGAGAAATGTGTGTGGAGAAAGCTTTCAGATCTCCTAGATTTGTCAATGTAAAAAGACTTACTGCAAGGCATTTAGTAGTAAAAATGGCAAAAATGAAAAACGAAGAAAGAATACTCAGGGCAGCAAGACAGACAAAAATAACCTACAAAGGAACTCCTATCAGACTTTCAGCAGATTTCTCTATAGAAACCTTACAAGCTAGGAGAGAATGGAGTGACATATTCAAAACTTTAAAAGATAAAAATCTTCAGCCAAGAATACTCTATCCAGCAAAAATATCCTTCAGATATGAGGGAGAAATTAAATCTTTTCCAGACAAGCAAAAGTTAAGGGAATTTGTAACCAAAAGTCCTCCACAACAAGAAATCCTCAAGAAGGCTCTCATACCTGAAAAAAGGAAAAAAGAGAGAAAGGGGTCACAACCACAGAGTAGGGAAACAAATAGATAGAACCAGAATAGAATAGCAAATATTCAACTATAGCATTAGGATAAAGGGAAGGAAACCACCAAAGCAAAGATGATCTTATCACTCTAACTACAAACTCATAACACGAGTTGGAATAAGAAATGAAAATAATAATTTAGGAGGGGAAGAACAAAGGGACTAAATCAGTCTAGGCCAAGTAAGTAAGAGACCACCAGAGAATAGACTATATTATACACAAGATTCTAAATACAAACTTCAGGGTAGACACTAAACTAAAAAACAGAACAGAGTCACAAAACATAAATAAGGAAAAATCTAAGAAACGCAGCATAAGAAATTGCAGTATTAAATGGGTAGTCTAAAGCACACAGGAAAAGAAACGCAGGAAAACAAGATAATGAGCGACAGATTAACAGCATTAAGTCCACACGCATCAATCATCACGCTCAATGTAAACGGATTGAATTCTCCAATAAAAAGACACAGAGTGGCAAAATGGATTAAAGAATAAGATGCAACAATTTGTTGCCTCCGGGAAACACACCTCAGCCCCAAGGACAAACACAGGCTCAGAGTGAAGGGGTGGAAGACAATACTTCAAGCTAATAGCAAGCAAAATAAAGCAGGTTTTGCAATACTTATATCAGACAAAACGGATTTCAAAATAAGACAGGTAAAGAGAGACACAGAGGGACGATATATAATGATCAAAGGGACACGTCATCAAGAAGAAATAACGCTTATAAATATCTATGCACCCAACACAGGAGCACCAAGATTCATAAAGCAACTATTAATAGACCTAAAGGAAGATGTTAAAAACAACACAATAATAGTAGGGGCCCTCAACACCCCACTCACAGCAATGGACAGATCATCCAGACAGAAAATCAACAAGGAAATAGTGGAGCTAAACGAAAAACTAAAACAATTGGACTTAATAGACATATATAGAACACTCCATCCAAAAACAGCAGAATACACGTTCTTATCAAGTGCACATGGAACGTTCTCAAGGATAGACCATATGTTGGGAAACAAGGCAAGCCTCTACAAATTTAAAAAAAAATTGAAATAATAACAAGCATCTTCTCCGATCATAGTGCTATAAGGCTAGAAATTAATTACAAGAAAGAAGCTGAGAAAGGCACAAGAATGTGGAGACTAAACAGTACGCTACTGAACAAGCAATGGATCATTGAAGAAATTAAAGAAGAAATCGAAAAATACCTGGAGACAAACGAAAATGATAAAATGCCATACCAATTCACATGGGATACAGCAAAAGCTGTATTAAGAGGAAAATTCATCGCAATACAGACACATCTTCACAAACAAGAAAAATCCAAAATAAGCAATCTTAAACTATACCTAACCGAATTAGAGAAAGAAGAACAGACAAAGCCCAAAGTCAGCAGAAGGAGAGAAATAATAAAAATCAAAGCAGAAATAAATGCTATTGAAATGAAAAAGGTGGTAGAATGGATCAATGAAACAAAGAGCTGGTTCTTTGAGAAGATAAATAAAATTGACAAACCCCTAGCCAGACTTACAAAGAAAAAAAGGGAGAAAGCTCAAATAAACAAAATCAGAAATGAAAGAGGAGACATAACAACAGACTCTGCAGAAACACAACAGATTATAAGAGAATACAACAAAAAATTATATGCCAACAAAATGGATAACGTAGAGGAAATGGATAAATTCTTGGACTCCTCCAATCTCCGAAAGCTCACTCAAGAAGGAGGAGACAATTTGAACAGACCAATCACAAGGAAAGACATTAAAACAGCAATCAAAAGCATCCCAAAGAATAAAAGCCCAGGACCAGATGGCTTTCCTGGGGAATTCTACCAAACTTTCAGAGAGGATTTAATACCCATCCTTTTCAAACTATTTCAAAAAATTGGGGAAGATGGAAACTTCCTAACACATTCTTCAAGGCCAGTATCACACTGATACCAAAGCCTGACAAGGACACAATGAAAAAAGAGAACTACAGGCCAATATCACTGATGAACATAGATGCAAAAATTCTAAACAAAATTTTGGCAACCAGAATTCAGCAATTCATCAAAAGGATCATACATCATGATCAAGTGGGATTCATAACAGGGACACAGGGATGGTTCAACATCTGCAAATCAATCAATGTGATACACCACATCAACAAACTGAGGAATAAAAACCACATGATCATCTCAATAGATGCAGAGAAAGCATTTGACAAGATCCAACAGCCATTTATGATAAAAACTCTGAACAAAATGGGGATAGAAGGGAACTACCTCAACATAATAAAGGCCACATGACAAACCCACAGCCAACATCATCTCAATGGGCAAAAACTGAGCGCCATCTCCCTGAAAACAGGAACAAGACAAGGATGCCCTCTATCACCACTCTTATTTAACATAGTACTGGAGGTCCTGGCCAGAGCAATCAGGCAAGAAAAAGGAATAAAAGGAATCCAAATAGGGAGGGAAGAAGTGAAACTCTTGCTGTTTGCAGACAACATGATCTTATATATAGAAAACCCCAAAGAATCCATTGGAAAACTCTTAGAAGTAATCAACAACTACAGCAAAGTTGCAGGGTATAAAATCAATTTGCATAAATCAGTAGCATTTCTACATTCTAATAACGAGCTAACAGAAAAAGAACTCAAGAACACAATACCATTCACAATTGCAACAAAAAGAATAAAATACCTCAGGGTGAATTTAACTAAGGAAGTGAAGGACTTATATAATGAAAATTACAAGGCCCTTCTGAGAGAATTGGATGACGACATAAGGAGATGGAAAGACATTCCATGTACATGGATTGGAAGAATAAACATAGTTAAAATGTCCATTCTACCTAAAGCACTCTACAGATTCAATGCTATCCCACTCAGAATCCCAATGACATTCTTTACAGAATTAGAACAAAGAATCCTAAAATTCATCTGGGGCAACAAAAGACCCTGAATTGCTAAAGCAATCCTGAGAAAAAAGAACAAAACGAGAGGCATCACAATCCCTGACTTCAAAACATACTACAAAGCTACAGCAATCAAAACAGCATGGTACTGGTACAAAACCAGGTGCACAGATCAATGGAACAGAATTGAAAGCCCAGAAATAAAACCACACATCTATGGACAGTTTATCTTCGACAAAGGAGCTGAGGGCATACAATAGAGAAAAGAAAGTCTTTTCAACTAACGGTGTTGGGAAAACTGGAAAGCCACATGTAAAAGAATGAAAATTGACCATTGTTTCTCACCATTCACCAAAATAAACACAAAATGGATCAAAGACCTAAAGGTGAGACCTGAAACCATAAGGCTTCTAGAAGAAAACGTAGGCAGTACACTCTTTGACATCAGTATTAAAAGGATCTTTTCGGACACCATGTCTACTCAGACAAGGGAAACAATAGAAAGAATAAACAAATGGGACTTCATCAG
Source organism: Equus quagga (assembly GCF_021613505.1). NCBI lineage: Eukaryota > Metazoa > Chordata > Mammalia > Perissodactyla > Equidae > Equus > Equus quagga. The sequence continues at coordinate 434,868 of NC_060270.1, read as the reverse complement.
ACTAAAGAGCTTCTTCAAGGCAAATAAAAACAGGATTGAAACAAAAAAACAACCCACTAACTGGGAAAAAATATTTGCAAGTCACATATCTGACAAAGGCTTAATATCCATAATATATAAAGAACTCACACAACTCAACAACAAAAAATCAAACAACCCGATCAAAAAATGGGCTGGAGACATGAACAGACATTTCTCCAAAGAAGATATACGGATGGCCAATAGGCACATGTAAAGATGTTCATCATTGCTGATCATCAGGGAAATGCAAATCAAAACTACACTAAGATATCACCTTACACCCGTTAGAATGACAAAAATATCTAAAACTAACAGTAACAAATGTTGGAGAGGTTGTGGAGAAAAAGGAACCCTCATACACTGTTGGTGGGAATGCAAACTGGTGCAGCCACTATGGAAAACAGTATGGAGATTCCTCAAAAAATTAAAAATAGAAATACCATACGACCCAGCTATTCCATTACTGGGTATTTATCCAAAGAGCTTGAAATCAGCAATTCCAAAAGTCCTATGCACCCCAATGTTTATTGCAGCATTATTTACAATAGCCAAGACATGGAAGCAACCTAAGTGTCCATCAACAGATGAATGGATAAAGATGTGGTATATATATACAATGGAATACTACTCAGCTGCAAAACAGAACAAAATCATTCCATTTGCAATAACATGGATGGACCTTGAGGGAATTATGTTAAGTGGAATAAGCCAGTTAGAGAACGACAATCTCTGTATGACTGCACTCATATGAGGAATTTAAACATGTGGACAAAGAGAACAGATTAGTGGTTACCAGGGGAAAGGTGGGGTGGGGGGTGGGCACAAAGGGTGAAGTGGTACACCTACAACATGACTGACAGACAATAATGTACAACTGAAATTTCGCAAGATTGTAACCTATCATTAACTCAATAAAATAAAATTCTCTTAGAAAAAAATGAAATATGGACAAAGTTAATTGCTTTAGGAAAGCTCAGCACTGATCTGCAGGAGCCTGAAGCATCGGCACACGGTCCCTGCACCTGGCAGAGGATTAGAATCTCGCGGGCGTGTGACCGGTTCTCCGTGCGGCGGTGAGTGTTGGATCTGACTTGTGGGCAGTAAGACTTCCATTCCCATTTCATGTTTTCTTCTCCAATGAATGTGTGTGGTAGGATAAGACAAAGAGGTAAGAAATCAGTGAGAATCCTAAAGCATATAAAGCCACATCATTACACAATAATATTATAAAATACTACTTCTTCATATATACTAAATCTCTGTATGATTGAAGTTTTCCCAAAGTGTGCAAGCATTTTCCAATATTGAGAAAGTGGACATTTGGCAGCTCTAGGAATGTGTAATTTTCCTGAAAGAGAGGGAGACAGAGAATCAGTGGTGTTAGGGTCTCTGTTGCTGGCCAGGATGTCCCAAGACTCCCCGTTTTCTGTCCTTCCTAAGACTGAGGTTTAGCTCTGCCACTGACTGTGAGCTACCAAAGGATTCCTTGCACACATCCCTCTTGTTGCTGAAGGAGTTTGATTTGCTCTGCTGTCACCAGGTGTAAAAATACGACGACGAGGCAGCAAACTTTGAATAAGTCACCTGACACCTTTGAATCTTTTTTGTCACCACTAAAATGAAGGATAAATAATAACCACAAAAAAAATCAAAAGAGCACTCCAATCTTTGAGTACTAATTATTTGCCAATTTACAACCATTATTTTATTTAATGCATAAAATACGGAGAGACTAGAACTCAGACGAAGGAACTGAGGGACCCACAGTCACTGGTTGAGGAGTTGGCTGGTTGGAAAAGTATCTATTATTTGGGTCAAGAGCCAAACCAATGCATGTCCCAGCACCAAGCGAGTCAAAACAACGAGAAAGTTATCTGAAACTTGTTTAATTAAATGTAACCTCTCTTCCCCCCAAATAATAAATCAATTATTAATTTAGTGATATCCCAAAGTATCTAAGTAACAAACTCAATAGTAACAGTTAAAACGCATTGAGCACTTATTCACAGCACTAGAAACTTTGCTAAAGCATTTTGTGCGTTTTGTTTCATTTAATCCTCACAGCAACCACGTGAGGTGGGTGTTCGCATCCGTGTTTTACAGATTAAAGAGCTGAGGCTCAGAGATATTAAGAAGTTTTCTCTAATGACTGTGGGTAGAGAAACAGTCAGACTCATTGCTATTGATGTAAGATTTTCAGTTAGGAGATTTGCTGTTTATATTAATTAGAGCACAGCTAAGCTATGTAAGAGCCCTAAATAAAACTGATTAACTAGATCAACGTCTCCTTCTCAGTCCCCGAGAGTCCAGGGCTAGGAGGAGCCCTCTGTCCTTCTCAACGCTCCCTTCCAGCCCTGCGTCCCGGGAGTCGGCTCTGATCTTCACCTTGGCCCAGAGCGAGAAGAGAGTGCTCACCTTCTGAGGACAAACCAAGAGTCGTGCACGCGTCCCCGGGGCGTACCATGTGGGAGAGCGTCACGAGAACATTAGGTGCATATTGCATTCTGCGGTAGGCAGGCCAGGCACAGGCGAAGCACGAGAGCAAGCTTTCTGCTTCCTGCAGGAGGGGAGAAGCGCCTGATGGCTGTGTGTGGTTTATTCCTGAAAATGTGCTCCAGCGGGTAACAGTTTTCTTTTGTAGCGTACACTAGGAAATACGCGCTGGGAGGAATCTTAACAGAGCAGTATTTCCGTGTCTAACAAGGAAGTGCACTGCTCTACAATTAAAACAAAAAACGGTTCTACCTGACTGCACCTCATCATAGCCACAGAAAAAAGTCGTGAAAACTCTCGTTACAATCACATTCCATCTACAGAGCGTGTGTCTTTCAGCCTGTTGTGTGAAGAATTGGCAGTAAACACACGACTAGTGTCCACACGGAGGTACACTGGCAGTCAAGGAAAACGTATTCACCAAATTCAAGACAGGGTATGAGATGAAAACACGACTTGGCACAACAGTACCGGCTGGGAAAGCCTCGGAAATGACTGCATACGGCTCGCTGTGGGGGGGGCAGCTCAGTGATACATGTAATACCCTGAAGAGCCTAAAGCCATCATTTTAGCATCAAAATACTGCAGTTTTTATTGTTGAAGACCAAAGCAAAACGGGAGAATTTCTATGAGATCAGTGAGAGTTTCACTCTTGCCTAGCATTTGATTTTTTTTAATTGTTTGAAAATGGACATAGATTTAAATTATTGGGCACATTTACAAAGAAAGTCCAAATACACCAATGGAACAGACTTCCCAGAGCTGAGAGTAACAGAGGCTGTGTCAGGACCAACAGGTCTGCTTCTGACAGAAAAGCTTCATTGACTTAGAAGGAAACATCATTTAAATGTCCAGAGTGATCTAACAATTAGAGCCACTCATAATACCCTTGTTGTCAGGTAAGATTTTCTACTTAGTTAAAAACAGAATGAAAGCTGGCTGGAGGAATCTAATCTATGGCTCAAGCTGACTATTATCAAACAGTACGTGCACCTTGGAGGAGGGTTGCAAGCACTGTCCTTCTCACGGATATGGAGTTGGTAGAGTGGCCAATTTTAAACATTATTTTTTAAAATATTGTTTTAAATAAAATAATTATATCACTATAATAATTTATAATTAATCTAAAACTGATGGTTTACATGTATGCTGAATGTTCTTAAAAGTTTTAGTTGAGGAAAACTGTCCAAAACTTTTTACCATTCTTCTCACTATTCAGGGAAGATTTGCAGGATGAAGGAAACTTCCATTTGGCGTTGAACTCAACATCTAAGCAGGAAGAAATTGCAGAAGTGCGAAAAAGTGGAAAGCCATACAGTGAAGTTCAGAAAGTAAATTTTGAATTCGGTATTCCTCATTATTTGAAATATCTTGCTTTCCTATTGACATGTACACTATTTTTATCGATCCTTTTATTGGTTCTCTAACTAGTCTTTTGTCCTTTCAGCAGTGAATGGAGGCAATCATAATTTAAGCATCCCTCGTTATTATGTGTCATCGTTTTCATGTATCAGCCATTCCCAGCACTATGTCATACAGATGATTAAACGAGTTCAGCAGAATTCATTTGGCATAAAACTGTGATAGCTTCTACTGTTTCTGAGGAAAGTAAGTTATTTTTCATTTATGGACAAAGCTGGTGAAGCTTCCTGTTGTTTGCACTCCCATTATGTTTCAGTGCTTTCTGGACCCACAAACCAATCAGAAAAACAATAAGATTCACATCTTCTTTGACTCCCCTACTCGATTCCCCCTATTTTCAAAACAATCATGTCGCCAAGACCCACGGCTGCAAAGCAAGATGAATGGAGCGGAGGACGATCATTAGAAGGAGCGAGTGGCACTCATCATTTTGTGCCGTGACAACACCATCTGTGCTGCACAGACCACAGTCACTTTGACATGACAAATAAACCTCATAGGGGAAACGGGATTCTATTAATTGTTCCCTGTCTGGCAAGTACCAGGGATACACTCTGCTCTAATGCAGCAGCAGACACAATTGTTGTTACTGAATTAACAATAGCAATGAATTATGATTTTTAAAATAACGTTTATTTCCTCTGGATGAAAAATACGATTTAAAGTATTGCAGTCTCACTGGGGTGGTATAAATATATTTATGCAGGCTTGTAGTTATATTCATACCTCACCTGGGGGACTGGCTCCAGAAATATTGTGTTCTTCACCCAGCTAATAAATACTGTTCAGTGAAACTACATCATGTGTCCTCATGGCAGTCATTCCCTCAACTGCAAAAAGTGCGGAGGTTACTGGTTCAAATAACTTTTGATCTGCAGGCACTCACTTTTTCCTGAACATTACTATTGTTAACAGCAGTGACGACAACAGCTAGCATCTATCGAAGGTTGCCAGGTGCTCTCCTGTCTAAGTGGATGATCTCAGTTAAGCCCCACAACAATCCCATGAGCAAGAGGCTTTATTAACCCTATAAATTTCTAGATCAGGAGTTAGCCAACCTTTTTGATAAAGGGCCAGATAGTAAATAGTTTAAGCTTTGCTAGCCTGGCTGTCTGTCACAGCTACTCAGCTGCTGTTATGGAGCAAAAGCTGCAGAGACAATGCAGAACCAAATAAGTTAACTGTTTCCGATAAAAGTTTATTTACAAAAATAAAAAAGAGGGCAGTGGGCTGGATTTTGCCTGTGGGCCATTGTTGGTGATCCCTGTCCCAGACGATGAAACTGAGGTTTAGCAAGGTCGAATAACTCACCAAGGTGGCTAAACAGAGAGGCCAGCGTCTGAAAGCAGACCGACTGCAGACCTGAGCTCTAACCGACGCATCGTGCTGCCTCCGGACTCTGTCACTTCCCACCTCCTCAGCGAGGAGACGTGAGACGGCCAGGTCTGAAGGACTAGCACTGGAACATTCCCGGGGGGGTGCATTTGTCTAAAGGGGTCTTGAGAAGTCGCCGGGGAAGGTGAGAACCAGAAGACAATTGTCAGAGGCCTCGAGGTAGGAGAGAGACAGGAACAGAAGTGTGGAGGAGCCTCAGGAGTGAGCAGAGAGGGAAGAGCGAGCCCCTCACAGCTGATTACAGCCTGCATTACGGGAAAACTCACCAGATGTCTGACATTCTGCTACTTAGGCCACAAGGAGGGGAGAGCTGTGCTTCAAGAGGCTTAAAAAATACAGACAGACGTTTTCTCACATAATCTACATCAAAAAGTGGGACCGGCTCCGATGCGGATGTCCAGGGGCCAGCCCCCTCGGCACCCCCCACCCACCCACTCCGCCGCGGTCCCCAGCTCTCCTCTGCATCAGGCCTGTGTTGGAAAAGCTCCCCGTGGAGGCAGGATGGGGGCACTGTGCTTCCTTGCTCATGTATGGAGAGGGAGACAGAAAACATTCCGTCTCCGAACAAGGGGAGAGAGATCCCTTCTTCCCACCTGATTCGGCTAAATCCCATGGATTAACCATTAGTCCCCTCAGAGTCCCGAGTGCTTGGCTGCAGACGTGGCTGGTCTGCGTGAGTCATAGGCTCCATAGGGGGTGGATGAACAAAATGGGATTCTTTTAGGAACATAGAAGGCACACATCTCTGACTCGTGTGATGAAACACTTATGTTGCTCTGGAACAAGACTGACTTAAAACAACAAATGAGAGAAATGGGGCTTGCCATTAACATGGAGCTTATCTCTGGTTTAGAAACTATCATATTGCATTATGATCAATAAATACTGAGGTTTTACTTTATTCCAGGCAATGTGACAGACCAAGGGTATAAAGAAAAATTGACAGTCGCTGGTAGGAGACAGCACACAAACAGACAGTTTGAAACAATCTGGTCAGAGGACTGAGGGTGGCATTCCTGGAGCACTGTGGGGCACTCCAGACAGAGGGAGGCAGAGAAGGCTTCTGCAGGGACGGTTTCACTCTCTTTCATTAACTCATAAACAGAAATTAAGGCCGTCATGTGCACAGGCACGCCTCAGAGAGACCACAGGTTCAGTTCCAGACCACCGCGATAAAGCAAATATCGCAATAAACACATCACACAAATTTTTGGTTTCCCAGTGGGTATAAGAGTTACATTTACACGATACTGTAGTCTATTAAGTGTGCAATGGCATTATGTCTAAAACAATGTACGTACCTTAATTAAAAAATACTTTACTGCTGAAAAATGCTAACCATCATCTGAGCCTTCAGCGAGTCATGATCTTTTTGCTGGTGGAGGGTCTTGTGAAAAATGAAGTATCTGCAAAGGGCAATAAAGTGAAGGGCAGTAGAACGAGGTGCACCTGTATGTGGACACATCGGACAATAGCATGTTCTCACAAACGTGTAGATACAGCTGAGCATCTTCAGAACACCACCACAGTCCTTGAAGGGCGCTGTCAGGCCAGTAAAGGTTAGAAGGGACATGTGCATAAACTATACACAAAGTAGGGACACACACAGGCAGCTCACACACTCAGCAGCCTCAGAGCGTGAGCACGCGTCCGCATTTCCTTACGAATCCAGAAATCAAGCCGAGCTGTTAGGGGTGGAACTGTATGGTGAACACAGAAATAGAATTTTGACTTGTACGGGAAAAGCATATTTGGCAAATTGCTGCAGCATCCTTTAAATGTGCAATTTATTCTGAAATGGGAACATACTTTCTCTACAGGGTATTCATTTTCTTAATAACTGAATCCAACATAGCTTGCTGAGAAGAAAGTCCACACTTCCGCTTAAGGGAAGCACTCATGGTTATAGGTAGTTGAACATTTTAGAAATCACTTAATCTACTCAATTTAGAGCTTTAGAAGGAATACAATAATGTGTAAAGGAAAGAAGAACCAAAGCATAAATGCCGTTAAATTATCTTTTCCCCAGATAAAAAGTATAGTACAATGGCTTTCAAGCATACATTAAAACCTCAACAGTGCAGCCCTTTTTCTCAGAATTATTCTAAGGCAGGACTCCTCAGGCACAGCACTGCTGACGTTCTGTTACCGGGCTTCCTGTGCGTTGTCGAATGCCCAGCAGAGTCCTGGCCTCTGCCCACCGGACGCCCGCAGCACCTCCTTGTCAGGACGATCAGAAAATGTCTCCAGGGGCTGGCCCCATGGTTGAGTGGTTAAGTCTGTGCACTCTGCTTCAGCGGCCCAGGGTTTCGCCGGTTCAGATCCTGGGCGCGGACATGGCACCGCTCATCAGGCCACACTGAGGCAGCGTCCCACATGCCACAACTAGAAGGACCACAACTAAAATATACAACTACATACTGGGGGGATTCAGGAAGAAAAAAGCAGAAAAACAAAAAAGATTGGCAACGGTTGTTAGCTCAGGTGCCAATCTTTAAAAAAGAAAACGTCTCCAGACATCGTCAATATCCCCAGGGGACAAAATTTCCTGATTGATAACCACTGTCTTAAATAATTCACTATCAATCTACAGTTTAATAATATTATACAGCTTAAATTCCTATCTGTTGTTAGTTTTCAATATATAAACAATCATTGCTGAAAAATAATGAGCAGGCTGCTTCCAGAGTTAATTTATGGAATCTTCAAGATCTGTGTAAATTAGGGAAACAGCTTAAAGGTCATGAGAGTCACGGAGCCAATAGAGATCAAATCAATTCCAGTGATTCCAAAATCAATGGTAGCATGTGAAGACATCACTTCTGGCCTTGGCCTTACGATCTGCGCAAGAAACGGCCTGAATCACCCAAGAAATGTGATAAGTTAACGACGAGGAAAACACAAACTCAGCAGACAAACAAGGCTAAGTTTGGGATTCAGGAGCAACTACGACGGGGAGGCCAGGAGAGGACGCAAGTCAGGACCAGAAGCAGAGGTGGGAGGAGCAGAGACGTGGAGGCCAGCGCGGGGCCAGCCTCTGCTCACCGACCTTCCGTGTGTCACCTCAGGGACCTGGACAGATGGGCCTGAAGAATCCTGGCAGACGCTTTACCGTCTTACAAGGAAACATCATCAGATAGAGCCTCATCTCGTCTTCACCGTCATTCGAATATTTTTTGACAAACTAATGTACACATATTTCCACACCTGATATCACGTCTCCTTCAATCTGGCTGCCCATTTAAGGTGTATAACATGTTGCCACACAGTAGGCACAAATAAATATTTTTTAATAAATGAATATTTGATAAATGACTTCTGTTTCTTCTATCACCATAACAACCAATATTCCATGAAGAACAGCTTTTAGCAAGAAAATCCTTCTTTTAGGGATCTTTATCTCTTTTTTTTGACATTCCATTATATTCAGTACTCCTCCAAAGTTACCCAGATTCTAAACCATCAACTTTTCACGACTTCATAGTGTCCACAATGGCACTGTTAATACCCTGACATTGCCATGACCTCTGGCACAGGTTGGGTCTGATCTGGAGAAGCAAAACCACCATCGCAGAGGAGGAGAATTACAAGCTGTCATACATAGCATTGTAAGGCACTTACCGTGACATAGACAAATGATTACACGGCAATAAAATGCACTCAAATGACCAAACATGAAATAAACTGCTTTGTCTCTGAGTAGCGGGGTCTCCGTGCACTCTCTGGCCGGGGTACAAAGAAAGTCCAGATGGGTTCTGTGTTTCCAGTGCTGCCTACAGAGGAGTTCTCTTAAATCCCCCTCCTACTTCAGGACTCCATATGCTTAAAATGTTAGGACTCCTGGCATCAGGTCTCTAGTCAAAGTAGTGATTCGTACTCAGCGCCCAGGGATCTCACAGATCCTGAGATCACAATACAGTAGGGAGACGAAGCCAGATACACCGTCGAAAGGGCAAAAATGTTCATTTGCATGTTCCTATAGGACATAAAGAGATCAGAAGTTTTCAACTCCACCTGCACACTGTAATCACCTGTAGAGGTGAACCTACTCCTGCTGTCCAGATGCCATCCTCAGAAATTCAGAGTTAATTGGTCTGGGTTGGGATCAGAGCCTCAATACTTTTTAAGAGCCCCACGGGCAATTGCAAGACACAAATGCTGAGATACAGGCACAATTAAAAGTGGAACAAGCAGTGTCAGGAGTGAGGGAGAAATGGGAGATAGATGTTTTGAAAAGGCATCATTTAATGTTTCAATTTGTTAGTAGAGTGCGTTAGATGTATCAGAGTGAGAAGCCACAGGCAACCTTTGTGCATATACATCAGTGTTGCAACAGTAAAAACTCACATGAGAATTTTGGTTGCTGCATAGCAACGTGAAGTACAAATATCTTCCCTTTCCTCTCAGTAAACCCTTTGTTAGCATTGGCAAATTTTTGAGACATTCTTCAATATTAAAAGATACAGTATTTTATTGTGGACATCAATATAGTTCTTTCAGTGGAAAGATTCCCCTCTTCCAAAGTTGATGGCACAAAACAAGTAGAAAGGGCCTGGCTGACACCATTCTAAGTCAGTAGGCAGGGTATTCATGTCACTGTAAATGGATGATGACATGAAATTATCAACAGGTTTCTCAAGAAAATTAAGAACTAAAAGGAAATGATTATCTTTTATCTGAATTTGGCCGTTAGATTTGTCTGAAAATTAAATATATGACTTTTGATCCAAAGAACAACACTGATAAAGTGAAAGTCTCATCAAATGGGATCCCATCAGAGCAACGGCACAGACCTGGGGCAGGGCTGCACCAGCTGTAGGTGTTTTAAAGACCAAGGTCAGACGGGATTTCCTGTAAAGTGAGTCCACGTGAAACTTACCGATGATGCAACTGTTCACACACACTCTGTGAGTCTACAACAAAATGGGAGAAAACTGTTTTTAAAAATTAGATAAAAAGGATAAACATCCAAGGACAAAGACAATGGGACAAAAGCAGCAACATTTGGGGAGCTGAAGCTTCCGTGAGAGCTGAAATCGGAGGCTGTGTGGGGACCAGGTCCAGGAGGGAGGCACTAGTGTCTCCCAGAGCGACAGCCGGGATGAGACGCTCACTTCCTAACCCCCACCCATGGAGACGTGGCCTCCCCACACCTCAGTGGGACTGCTCCAGGCTGGGCCCCTCCAAGCCTTCTTGAACAGAACTATCAGAGAAGAATCATCCTGTGTTCAAGTGGGGAAACTGAAAAGATGCAACCCAGGAGATACTGGGGTTGTGCTCACTACCACGTAAAGGATCTGGGAGAAGGAAGCCAACCACCAGTAGGGAAGCTGCAGTAAGAATTGGAAGCAGACGACCTCGTGGAAACAGACCTCGAAGCTTCAGGAAATCAGAAAGTGCCTGTTTTCACTCTACGTTGACCTCGGGCTCTGGCACATAGTAGTTCCTCAATTAAAGTTTGCTAAATGAATGAGTCGAGTCTCTGACATCCTGGGTGTTTTCTGCGACCTGTAGCTGTCCTGGCAGTCATCTCTCAAGAAAAAAGTACACATCTCCTTTTGCTGCAGCTAGTTTGAATTAGGTTTTTGCCACTTGCAAATAAAAAATTTCAATAAATAAATAAAATTATACAACAGGAGGAGAGTAGAAGCGGCTATTCAAGTCAGACTGGAGGATAGTGAAGACACTTGGATCCCAGGACGGGAAAAACAATTGCTCTAAGCCAGTGAAGCAGGTCATTAAGCAATTTGTTTAAGCAATTTGTCTCAAATACACACCTGCCTAAACTCAATCTTCAATAGCAGAAAAATATTAGAATGTTGAAACGCTGGCTTCATTTCTCAGGGTTGAAGGAGAGGCAAGCTTTAATCCAAGCTTCTCCATCTGGAAACACAAAGGCCACTGCTCCTATAAACAGCTTTTTAAAGAGACACGTTCTCTGCCGGGGGCCTTTAAGCTGTAATTTTGAAAACTCCTATCTAATGCATCCTAAAGAGCCCCAACAGTTTGATTCTCTGCCTTACACTGAAGTTTGTGTTTGAAAGTTTAGGAGGGAGAAACACTGCAGCACTAAGACTGGGGCCCAGAAAGAACCAGAGAACGTCCTATTCAGGCTCCTCCCAAACATCTCTCGCTCTGAACTCCATACTTGGCGAAGATGTTAACTTTTCCCCGAAAGTACCGTCAGAGGAGAAGCAGGTTCTGGGTGTCGGGGAAGCTCTGCCTCACACTCCGGCCTGGAGCTTTTTCCTGATTTGAGCAAAGGCTGAAGCCAAAGGCTCTGAGCTGAGACCTGAGGCTGAGGAGGTGAGGACCGTTGCTCAGAAACAGAAACTGAAAGCAGACGTCCAGGTGCAAAGTTCCTGACTTCAGGATTTCTAATTTCATTTACTTCAAAGGATTCCCATAAAATGAAATTTATAGGCAACTATATGTAGAGCTTGAGAAAGAAGGAGGGAGGGAGAGAGAAAGGAAGAAGGAAGGAAGGTGGGTCTCAGGGAAAGAGAAGCCCAAGCTTGGCAAACAGTGGGACGTGACTATTTAACTGCAGAGGCAATCCACAGGGTCATGACGGAATTGTTTCCTAGAGGTAGACGATTCCGCAGCTGGTGAAGCCTCATTAACAGCCCTTAGGTGTGTCTATAAAGAACCTTGGATAATGGAATTCTTCCCATGACAGAATCAGGACAACAAACTATCTGATCAAGAAACTCATTCTAGTCTGATGAAGTCCCACTTTTTAACTTTTTCCGTTGTTTCCCTTGCCCTAGTAGACATGGCTTTTGAAAGATGCTGCTAAGACCAATGTCAAAGAGTGTACTGCCTATAGTTTGTTCTAGGAGTTTTATGGCTTCAGGTCTTACATTCAAGTCTTTAATACATTTTGAGTTGATTTTTATGCATGGTGTAAAACAATGGTCTACTTTCATTCTTTTGCATGTGGCTGTCCAGTTTTCTCAACACCATTTATTGAAGAAACTTTCCTTTCTCCATTGTATGTTACTGGCTCCCTTGTTGAAAATTAACTGTCTATAGATGTGTGGGTTTATTTCTGGGCTTTCAATTGTGTTCCATTGATCTGTGTGTCTGTTTTGGTACCAGTACCATGCTGTTTTGATTACTATAGCTTTGGAGTATATTTTGAAATCAGGGAGTATGATACCTCCAGCTTTGTTCGTTTTTCTCAGGATTCCCTTGGCTATTCGGGGTCTTTTGTTGTTCCATATAACTTCTGTGATTCTTTGTTCTATTTCTGTGAAGATTGCCATTAGGATTGCATTGAACCTGTAGATTAGATTGCTTTAGGTAGTCTGGACATTTTAATGATTTATTCTTCCGACCCATGAACATGGACTATCTTTCCATTTCTTTATGTCTTCTTCAATTTCTTTCAATAATGTCAGAATCAGACTAAAAAGCTTCTGAAAAGCAAAGGAAACCATGAACAAAACAAAAGACAACTCACCAACTGGGAGAAAATATTTGCAAATCATTTATCAGACAAGGGGTTGATCTCCAAAATATATAAAGAACTCATACAACTCAACAACAACAAAAACAAACAACCTGATCAAAAAATGGGCAGTGGATATCAACAGACACATGAAACGATGTTCAACATCACTAATTATTAGGGAAATGCCAATCAAAACTACAATGAGATATCACCTTACACTGGTCAGAATGGCTATGATTAACAGGACAAAAAGCAACAAACGTTGGAGAGGATGTTGAGAAAAGGGAACTGTCAAACACTGCTGGTGGGAATGCAAGCTGGTGCAGCCACTATGGAAAACAGTATGGAGATTCCTCAATAAACTAAAAATAGAAATACTATGAAATCCATCCCACTACTGGGTATTTATCTAAAGAACTTGAAATCAATGATCCAAAGAGACTTATGCATCCCTATGTTCACTGCAGCATTATTCACGATAGCCAAGACATGGAAGCAATCCAAGTGCCCTTCTATGGGCAAATGGATAAAGAAGATGTGATATATATATACAATGGAATAGTACTCAGCCATAAAAAAGACAAAATTGTCCCATTTGCAACGACACAGATGGTCCTTGAGGGTATAATATTAAGTGAAATAAGCCAGACAGAAAAAGACAAACACTGCATGATTTCAGTCATATGTGGAAGATAAACACATAGATAAAGAGAATAGATTAGTGGCTACCACAGGGGAAGGAGGTTGGGGGGGGTGGCAAAAGGGACCAAGGGGCACCTATGTATGGTTATGGATAAAAATTAGACTACTAGGGGTGAGTAGGATGAAGTGTACTCAGAAATTGATAAACAATAATGTACACCCAAAATTACACCATGTTATAAAGCAAAAACATAAAACAAAATAAAAAGAAATCCCCCCACCATCTGGAAAGTGAGTCAACACGTGAATGCACCTTAATACTCCAGCCCAGCCAGATGACAATGATTAAGGCAAGCGTCAGTGGAAAATTCACTTATTACATGAGGGCTCTGTGCTAAGGGCTCACTGAATCCTCCAAACAGCTTCATGATATTGCTCCTGTCGTTATGTTGACTTTGTAGGAAAAAACAGGCTCATAGAGGGTAAGTCCACTGCCCGCAGAGAGAAGACTTGGGACAGACTCAGAATCTAAGCCCAAAGAATCTGAGTCCAGGCCTCCACTCTCACGAGCATAGAGTAGTGGTCTGGACCCACGACGACTCTTATGCCGCTTCACATTTTCCCCTTGTTTCAGTGGTTCTTAGCTGTGGATGGTGTTGCCCCTCAGAAAACATCCCCTGCAATGTCAGGAGACAGTTTTGATGTCACCGCTTGGTGGGGGGTGGTGCTACTGGCATCTAGTGGGTGGAGGCCAGAATGCTGCTAAACATCCTACGATGCACAGGACAGCCTTCCAAAATAAAGAGTTATGCAACCCAAATGTCAGTAGCAGCACTGCGGAGAAACCCTGCTTACCTGGATGGATATATTTCTGGTTCTTCACTGTGTGTTGTGTCAGGTGGTCGATGTACCACCCAGTATCTAAGCTGCAGGCTCATAAGGAGCCACATCTGGACTTGACTGAGATGACGTCCCCTGCCGAGAGACTCTAGATTTGCAGCTGGATTCAGTCATTCTGATTGTCGCCCGTGTGCGAAAGGGTAGGAGAGCTTGTGATTATACATCAAACGGTTGGATATGACACAGGAGTCCTTTAAAAGTCATGCATGTGATTCACAGGGTGGACCTTTGAGGGCATTTGTATTTTTGCTACCTGTACCATTCCCTGCCCCTTAATGACTGGAACTTTGTGTTTCTAATTGAACTGCTGATTATAGTGGCCTGCCTTCTCAGCCAGAGAAGGGAACGCGTGATCCCCACAGCTGAACATCTTTCTCTCGGCCCAGGGGCCGTTGCAAGGATGGCTACAAGGCTATCCAGTCCAATAAGAAGCTTTCCTTTTATTTTTCTACATGGATATTTTGGAGAAAATTCCCCTCTCCTCTCTGGCCTTTGACTGGAGAAATATTTCATATACAAGAATCTGAAAGACTGGCACCTACATGCACAGAAAGGTAGAAATGAGATTCTAAGAGGAAGAATCCTGGCGGCGCCGGGTCCAGTCCCGGCTTCTGGGCTCCGCAGAACAACCTTCCTTCTTCGTGAATTACACCGTTTCCCCTCTGATCGATCTTTTCTTTCCTTAAGTCAGATTATTACCCAAAGAATCTTGGTGAATACACATCCCACAGATATAGCTTTTCACAGAACACTAATTGAACAATTTTGAAGTAGATGTTTTTCAAATCTTTCCTAGGTATAAAAGTTCTGTAATTCTCATGGAGAGCGTCTCAGCTTCGAGCATTGTCAATCAAGATTAGCAGAGCATTTAGAAGTGAAGACTATATCCACACATTCTGAATGCTGCTAGCTCACAAAGCCTACAAATTCTAGTCTTTCTAAAAACTCTGAAGTGGCCTTATTAGTCTATCCGAAATCACAGCACAGAGCTCACTGTGACAACCACCACCTCATGGCACCAGCCAGCCACCACTTCCCAGAGTGGCCTGTGCACAAAACAATTCACTGAAATTAAAATAAACTGCAGCATGGCCTCTAAAACCACATGCTCCTAAGTTTTAATTTTAATCTCCAGAAAAAATCACCAAACTGCAGTAAAAGTGGAAGCAGTAGAAACTCTTCTCTGGTCTCAGTAAAATTATATTTCCATGTAATGCCCACCTAGCATTTCTGTTTCAAAACTAATTCAGACAGCCTTGCAAAAAGGCCACGGCTCAGCGGTTAATCGACAGGAAGGACTGAGGGAGGAGATTATCGTATGACAGAGGAAGGGTTGTCCGCACGCTGGGAAACTGGGGAATTTTGTGTTCAGCTAACATCCCTCCCTTCTCACAAAGACAGAAGAAAATCGTCTCACAGGCACTGAGCACCGAAGATCAGTCTTCTGCTATGTTGTAAAATTTGCTTGAAAAAGGCACGAAAGTGCCTAGATGTCCCCACACATTCCTTTGTATGTTGTGCAAGAGAAAGAGACGGAAGGGGACACTTGTCAAAGTAAATGACGTAGGAAGGATTTGGGGAAATATGTGCACTTTAGATCTTGATGGGGAGTCATGTGAGGAAATAAGAAACTGATCAGCAAGGTCAGTGGAAGAGAAAAAGAAAACCAGGAAGGAGGAAAAAGAGAAACAGAAGAAGTTAAATTTATGATATAGACACAGATACACATATACAAATACACATGTTGAAGAAGGTAGAGTTCTTTTTATCCCCTATGTAACAACCGTATGCCTACTGTTTTTGTCACACATTGTGTGTCAAAATATATACACTCTTAAAAACTATAAATCTTGTATGTAAACTGAGCAATATTAGGTTTGAAATAATCTGACAGTTTGAACTAGTCTAAGAACAATAATCTTTAGTCTGCAACATTTATAGATAAAATCATAATTCAATAAAACAAATTAGAAAAGAAAGTATAAAATAAAACCAGATATGCATCAACATTGCCATTTCCTCAAAATGTATCTAATAAATTACTTCAAGTAATGTCATCTTTATAACTCATCCTTAAATACTAATTTTAATATTCTTGGTATAGACTGGTGAGCATCTTTATTAGATAGGGCTTTAGAGTTTAATATAATCTGGATTGTTCAAAATATATTTATTTTATCCTTTTATTTTAAACCAATGATATATGTTTTGTGAATAATAAGAGAAGTAAATGGCCCAGGAAATCTGCCAGAATACAGAGCTTAAACCCCTGCAGCCATTTTTTTTTTAATTTAAAAATAAAAGCAGAGACTACAGTGAGAACGATAAATACCAGGCCAGAGACACTGTGTAACACATTATAATTTTGTGAGGTTACTCACATAAAAGTGAAAATTTATTAAATCGTATAATCTATTAATTGGTCAGTCAGTGTAGTCAAATAGCCAGGGATGTAAAATTCACTGCTACCCACTCCGTCTCCTTGGAGTCAACCCCATTCAAGTGAAGGTCACGCAAACTGAGGCGGGCTCTACTGAGCCAAACACCGATTCTAGTCAAGTGCGTTTTTGTCTTGTTTGTTGTTTTGTTTGGGGATATTGTGAAGGAATTTAACTAAAGCGAAATCTGTAGGCCATCCTCAGGGGAACTTGGATTGGCCTTCTCAAATTGGAAAGCTCGGACCACATTGTAGGTGCGTGGAACTGCTGAAAGCTCCCGCCCCTCCCCCTGCACAGGCGACATCAGGGCAGGTCCCATCCCTCTAGAACCAGCCCAGGCGACGGGGAGGTGACCACAGCGGTTACTGGACAACAGCGTCTAAAGCATGCAGTTCACTTTCTTATCATCTCAGTGTCCCCCAAAACTCCTCTGTGAAGCCTTAACTCCCGATGTGATTGGAGAGAGCCTGTGAGGAGAAAACTGGAGTAAAATGAGGCCATGGAAGAGGGGCCTAATCCGAGAGGACTGCCATCTCCACGAGAAGGAAGGAGACACCAGAGATCTCTCTCCCCGGAGAAGGCAGCCATCTGCACACAAGAAGAGTGGCTTTGCCAGAAACCAACCCTGACAGCACCTACGTCTTAGACCCACAGGGGCCAGAACTGTGGGAAACGGAATTTCCACTGTTTAAACCATGCCGTTGTGGCAGTTTCTTACTGCAAACTGGACAGACTAAGTCTCTGCACACTCTGTTCTGGCTCGTTCAGTCGCCGCTTGCACGTGTGTTGGCACTTATTATCTACGCATGTATCAGCTTGTTCATTCAATGGATATTTATTGATTGTCCACTATATGCTAGAAATTGTCTCAATTCCAACGTCTCTGTTCTCTGTATTAGTCATGGTTCTCCAGAGACACAGAATCAATAGGATATATATAGATATAAGAGGAAATTTATTATAGGAATTGGCTCACACAATTACGGAAGCTGAGAAGTCCCACAATCTACCATCTGCCACCAAGAAGGCTGGTGGTATCAATCAATCTGAGGCTGAAGGCTTGAGGACCAGGGGCCATCGTTCTAAGTCCCAGAGTCTGAAGGCCAGAGAACCAACAGCTCTGATGTCCAAGGGCAGGAGAAGACGGATGTCCCAGCTCAAGAAGAGAGAGAGAAAGCTGCTCCTCTTTCAGCTTTCTGCTCCATTAAGACCCTCAAAGATTGGGTGATGCCCCCCCCCCCCACATTGTCAAGGCATCTGCTTTACTCCTGTGGAAGCAAATGCTGATCTCTTTCTGAAACACCCTCCAGACACACCCACAATTAACGTCTTACCAGCTCTCTGGGCCTCCCTCAGCCCAGTCAAACTGACACATAAAATTAACCACCATCTTCTCCAAAAGATTCTGAAATCAGATGCTCCTTCTCACGGACCAGAGACACAGGAAACAGCCTGCCTCTTTCTCTGTTCTCCCTTCTTTGTAGCCAGCAATTAGAGATCTGAGAATATCCACACTGTAGTCACAGCAGGTCAAAGTGTCACCTTCCTCTGCCCCTGGTCTTCTGTCAGGAAAGGGAAGGAAGAGAAATAACATTCATGCAACTACTGTACCAGATGTTGTAGGTACCTTATTTTACTTAGCAAATATAGGGGAGAAATCTTCAGGAATTATATTAGTTTAAGATTATTCTACAGGATTAGAATCAAAATGCCAGTCATAGTTTTAAAGAGTTTTCAATGTAGAACTTTGGCTTCAAAAGACAGACTCCCACCATCTCAGCAAATTGATTTGCACCTCCATAACATCTCTACAAAGTCAGTCGTGCATCTTGATATTCCACTTTGCTGAGCTGTAACCTGACTCTTCCAACACCTCATGTAGAAAATTGAGAGACTAATATAACCCAGTGGTCCGAGCTGGATAAAATGGAGACTTATAACTAAATATAATAGTGGCTCGAGGTAACCACATAAAGCATTTAAATGCACGTCCTCTACAGAATGAAAGCAGTTAGAGCTTTTCAGTAATCTTCTTGAATTTTAACTTCCAGGACATCTGCCATTTTCTCTTCCATTAGCAGGTGACATAGAGCATAAGGGCAGCCTTGAAATCTGTTAATTTTGGTTTTCTATGTTTAGTTTTATAAGCATTTGGGAATGCTCTAGTCCATGGGCATATGACCATGATTTTAAAATATGCGGTAAATATAAACCTTTCATCTGCTTTTCACATGGTGACTGGAATAGCTTATATGTGGGACTAACCCTCAGCTCAGGGACAGTACTTATGGGAAGAGGCAAAAACAGCAACACATTAACACATCTCAGTATTTATCTGTCAACAAGTTTAATTTGGACTTATAAAACACTCATCCCAGGGCATAAACGCCCAGCAATATTTTCATTTTTTCCCAAATTTCTGGAACTCTTTCAAAATTTCACAACAAGCTCTGAATTCTACTAAGAGATATTTCCCTTCCTCTTAATTTCTTTGTGCTGCAAAGGAAATAACATTTTCCAACATACTTCTAACTTAAATTTGTGTTTTCTGCTATGCACCTAATTTCTCATCTTGAAGAAACCAGGCATTTTTGACTCTAAGCAACTCTCTTGGAAGCAATTCCTCTTCATGAAGCCTTTGAGGATGATGCACTTGGTCCAAGGGGCGAGACGGAAACAAACCTGCGTGAGGATGAGAGAGCTCACATGACAAGCAGGTCCTCGAGTAACTGAACTCCACCGAAAACTTCTCATTTCTTTTGCAGTTGCTCTACAAAGGGAAGATTGTAATACATTTATTTTTATGTTTGTGTGTGTTGTTTTTTTAATTTCCCAAGAGTGGTTTGCTGTCTTAATGATCTAAGAAGTGGATAAGTAAAAAACCATAAGAGATGGAGGGGAAAAAGAGCAAAAACAACAGTGCTATTTTTTGAAAGCTTCAAGCATATAATAGTTTTCCAAAATTGCTTATTTGTTGGTTGACCATGCCTTTGTTTTAAGTGGTAATTGTATGAATCAGCTCTGGCTACCATGATGAAGTGCCATAACCGAGTGGCTTAAACACAGATGTGTACTTCTCACAGCGCTGGAGGCTGTCCAAGACCAAGGTCTGGCGGGGTCAGTTTCTGGGGAGGACTCTCCTCCCTGTTCGAACGTGGCCACCTTCTTCCTGTGCCCTCACCAGGGGAGGAGAGAGAGCTCTCTGGTGTCTCTTCGTATAAGGACACTACTCCTCCTGGTTCAGGGCTCCAGCCTTATGACCTCACGTAACTTGAATGAGCTCCATAAAGGTCCCATCTCCAAATACAGTCACACCGGGAGTTGGAGCTTCAGCATTTGAATCTGGTGGGCGGGGGATGACACAGTTTCTGTTAGTCTGCAACACGACGATCTACCCACCAGAGCCAGAGGTCTCTGCACGACGGGTCCGATGGGACAACAGTTCAACCTGAATGCTCTTGCACTTTCTCTGTGAGTCAAAGGAAGAACAGGCTACTTGCTAACACTTAGGAATATGGGAATTTCCTGCCCTGCTTTGTGGAGACAGTGACCCTGGGCAGCACAGTCTCGAGAAAGTCCTTTTATGTAAAAGCCCATAAACAGGTGATGCATATGGGACATTTCAGTACATTAATTCTTTCAGGCTATTCGTGTTCCAGACTGGATCATCTTACTGTAGGTTCAACGAAAAATACCCACAAAAGAAGCAAATCAAGTAACAAATATTTTCTGCGCCCCTATTATGTGAAACCATTACTAGCCATTACAAGAGGGCCCTAGCACAAGATCTATGTGGCTATTTCCACTAGTTTGTGGCACCAATAACACCATACGTCCAAAGCCCCGGGTAATGACCACACTGTTGCACATGAGGCCTTTCCACTGTGACTTTATTACTAATATAAAATGAAAAGGATGTTGCTGCAAAAAGAAACGGATCAGGCAGCAATATTCACCACATAAGACAGAAGCACAAGTGCTCCTTCTAAAACATCTGCTTAAAATGTCAATAATTTTGGGGCCGGCCTGATGGCGTAGTGGTTAACTTTGCTCGCTCCACTTCAGCGGCCCGGGGTTCATGGGTTCAAATCCTGGGCACGGATGTACACACGGCTCATCAAACCACACTGTGCAAGCATAAGTCGAGGAAGATGGGCACAGATGTTAGCTCAGGGCCAGTCTTCCTCACAAAAAAGTCAATAATTTCATCTTCTATCACGCTTGTCCCATAGCAAAAGGCACAAATACTCAGGAGATGTTTTCTGCTGTGTGACATTCCCCAAGCTGGTTCCACGAGAGGCAGACGTCTTGTACTTTACCTGGGTTCAGGAGAAGGGCCTCTGAAGGACACCTGTTTCTCAAGTTCTGGTTCTGCTCTCAGCTGATGGCACGGACTCGGGTTAGTCATTTGGTAGTTCTCTCATACGTAAAATCAGGGCCTCGAATAAGAAAACATCACCAGTCTCCTTCAGTGGGAGAATGCAACAGTTTGGTTTTTAACATTTATTTTTAGCCCACATGAGATGCACTGACATTAGCTTATAGAATTTTCTACCCTACGCTATGGCCAAAAATTTCATAACAGTGTGTCAAAAGTTTAATACATGCTGGTAACTGTGTAATTGTTTCTCTTAGGAGAGAAAATAGACTGATGGTAAGAGTTGAAATTATTTTCCTCTCAGGCTGTACGAGAATAAGAACTAAGTTATCCCGTATCCCAGGTTCTCAGTGTGCTGACACATCTCAAGGGAGAGCCTGGACATTTTAATCGCCTCTGTTACACGAGGCCTGCTCAGCTGGCACTGTCAGAAAGTTGCAGTAGTTTCACCAACACGTCTCTGAGGCCCAAGGTTTCCCTCTGCAAGGACTGGTGGAAGCTCGAGCTCTGAGACTGGTTTATGTCGAAGACCAAATTTTCTCTCCTGTACGTACCCAGCTCTAAGAATGAGCTTTTGTAAATGTTTAATCCTCCCCTTTTGAAAAACCCTAAAAACTGGGAATTTGGTAATGTGTTAAAATTGTATTCCACAAAACAAAATGTTTTTTCCGTAAGCCTCCAGATTTCTCATATGCCACATTTTTCATCCTTATTATTCTCAGTATTTGCTTTTCACTTTCTGAATGTTTCCTCCGGTAAGACGTGGCATTTTGTCCTTGAGAAGTGAGTGCAAGTTACTATATTTTCCTTCTCAGCCATCCCATGAGACAGGCAGTGAAATGCCAAGAATAATGTAAACTATACACGAAAATACCATGACGTACTACACCCAGAAATATCTCAGCTTAATAGGTGTTGTGCCATTAACGGCGAATTTTATGGAGGTATAGAGATGTAAATCTGTCATGCAGACGAAGATTTACAATAACGCCCACCTGAGTGGATGATTTCCATCACAGTTAGGACCGTCAGCCACTTGCACGTTCTCTCAAGTCTCTAAGTTATGACGGCTCCTCATATTAATCCAAGATTGGTCCTTGACCTTCCTGGAGCCGAGCTGACGGCGTAGCTCCCTTCCCTTCTGTTATCACGGATGCCATCTCAGTCATCGGGGTGGGGTTTTAGCTTAAAAAATCGACTTAAAACACTGGTCACAACAACTTTACTTAATAATAATTTTCTGCGAACAGTGCATTTTTGATTTTTGCTAGAATGTTAATATATATTCCTTACAACATATCCAGACATAGACTTCATTTTCAAAAGATACACACAATATGTTATTATGAGAAAAGATTTGCTTTTATGTTTTTATACATCAATTTCACAGTTGTAACAAAAAATTAAATGATAATTTTGTTAGCTATTAATGTTAAGTTGCTGGAAGGCAAATCATCTTATTCACTAAGCTGCTCACGGGTTTGGGGGACCATTGCATTAAGAGCAAGTGCTTCTGTCTTATTTTTAATAATGGAAAAAATTTTAACAGAAAAAGTACATATAAGCCTGTTTTTAGCTCTTTTGGTTACAAATTTGAATTTTTAACTAAAGATGTTAAAGATGTGGTTATGTTTTGAACCCATACTTCACTCATCTCTTCCAATCTATCTGGATACTACAAAAGATAAGAGAAAATCATAGATCTGATTGTAACTTCTATTTATAGAATATTTATTAAATATATGTGTGTAAATATTTTTAAGTGGGACTTCCAGGCCACCATCTACATGGAAGTCCTAACTTCATGAGTTTACAAAGCTACTCATTAGATAATACACAAAAGTTTAAGGTAAAACTACCTGGATGTGTCTGATATGAACATGTGTGCTCTACAATATATAAGGCGGACGTGAAGTAGGGCTGACGCGAGCGCATGAGCCTTCCCAGGGGCCGGGGTTCTGAAGACGGCCGGTGTTCTCCCAAGGGCAACAACATGAGCAGCTCTCTTCCTAGAAAAGAGCTGTAGACAGGAGCCTGGAGTCAACAGAAGCAAAGCAGAGAGGAACGTCCTCAGATTATTTTCACTTCCCTCCAATAAAGCTGCAATGCCTTCCACGTGTGGCCCAGCTTCCCAGTGAATAAGAGAAGCGAGCAACTGCTGAGGATCCGCTGGAGAACATGCCTGTCCCGGAGGAGCATGACGTGGGACGACCAACGGGCTCCCAGCATAGAGACAGTCACAGAAGGGGGCAAACCAGAAGACCACCTCCCTCCTCAGCCAGGACACAAGGTCATGGGAGAAGACTAGCCGGCAGGCTGGGCACTACCTACATGCATTATTTTTGTTTTTAAAACTAAATTTATTTATTATTTACAAGATGTAATATCATGGGGATAAAACATACTCCCTTATGCAAGATGCCTAGATAAACCTTCTTAATAGAGGAAAATTAGTTGAAATGTCCCAGATACTAATATATATAATATCATAAACTAAACAATTGAGAGATTCACAAGGGCTGCCACCTGAGGGCTGCATGATGGTCAGTATAAGGGACACAGCATCTCTGCAAACTGGCACAGCCACATGGAAAACGGCGTGGAGATTCCTCAAACAATTAAGAATAAAAGTGCCAAATGATCCAGCTATTCTACTTCTGGATATTTATCCAAAGAACACAAAAACACTAATTTGAAAAGATACATGCACCGCCATGTTCATTGCAGCATTAATTACAATAGTCAAGACATGGAAACAACCTAAATGTCCATCTAGGGATGAATGGATAATAAGATGTGGTGTATAAACTCAGCCATGAAAAAAGATGAAATCTTTCCATTTGCAATGACATGGATGGACCTTGAGGGTATGATGTTAAGCAAAATAAGCCAGACAGAGAAAGACAAACACTGCATCATTTCACTCATGTGGAAGATAAAAAACCAACAACAAAACCATAGATACAGAGAACAGATTGGTGGTCACCAGAGGGGAAGGGGTGAGGGTGAAAAGGGTAAAGGGGGACATTTGTATAAGGACAGATGGCAACTAGACTTTTGGTGGTGAACACGATGTAGTCTATACAGAAGTCGAAATATAATGATGTACACCTGAAATTTATATAACGCTATAGACCAATGTGACCTAAATAAAAATAAATAGATAAAAGATACATTATTTGCAAAGATTTTTGCAAAGTTTTAAAATATTTAAGATCTTATTTAATTTTTTAATTATTGAGTTTTATTAAACCCAATTATAAGTGTCTTCACGGATAATAAATGACACATTGTTACTGAAGAGGACATAGTATTAACATAAGTGATTAGCATCTTAAACGTGAATTTCCACCTATCGAATCCAATCCATGGAGGAAAACACGTCGTCCACTGTCACGTGCAGGTTTCAGGCAGCAGCATCTCTAGGTGTTTGGGATTTGGCGACGAGCATTTTCGTCCTGGTGGCTGCCACACATAAATCTGCTCTAGGAGATTGAGGATGAACAGTAACGAGCAGGTGCGATACGACAAATTCTGCTAATTACATGTCATCTTAATAATTCAGATTTATATTAAAAACCAACTTCCCTTCTTATGTTCTGTATACATAGTTTCCATTTTAAGCGCTGATTATTTAAATTTCTGTGCATTCAATGAAGAAAAAGAATAAATATTCCTGATATGTATATGTATACACTTAAGACAGAATATGAAATAACTCCTGTGAAATCTTTAAAGAAAACCAATCCCCTTTGTTTTCTCAGCTCCACTATGTTCAACTCTTTCACCTAATAAAATTCCCCCCAGGCTGGGTGATGAGATCCAGGGACTGGCAAACTGCCACCAGTAGGGCAGGCCTGGCTGTGCCCCTCACTTGTGACCGATCTGAATAGCCACAACCAAAAATGCATGGTCCTCAGATGCTAAAATATTATTATCTGGCCCTTTACAGAAAAAAATTTGCCTAACTCTGGACTAAACAAATTTCTAAAGATACTCGAATATTAAAAATGCCAATAGTGTAGAGATCCCACATTTGATTATAAACTTCTTCTGATCATAAACCAGTAGCAAAATGATAGTTCAAGCTGCAGAGCAGAAAAGAAATCAGACTCCTACACTCTCCTGGAAGGTCCTTGGTCAGATACAGGTGTTGCAAATATTTTCTCTAACTCTGTGGTTGCTTTCATTTTTATCATTTCATTAAAAAGTGAACTATATTTTAAAATTTTTAATGTAGAAAATGTGCTTTTTAAATTTTACTCAGATATTTATAATTTCTGGCACTCCACTCCTTTTTACAGATGAGTGTACACCTGGCATGGTTTTCTTCTGCCTGAGGAATCTCCTTTAACATTTCTTAGGCATGTCTTCTCGTATAAAAATGTCTAACCTTTGGCTTTTCTGAAAATATTTCTATTTTGCCTTCATTTTTTAGGGATATTCTCAGTAAACAGAGAGTTCTAGGTTAACAGTGTGTTTTGTTTTGTTTTGGTCTTGCTGCACTTTTGCAATGTTATTCCACTGCTTTCTGGATGCACTATTTTGATGAGAAACAGATCATTCTTGTCTTTATCTGGGTTTTGCTGACTTTCTGTAAAGAGCTGGACTTTGCAGGCAGGCAGTTAAGTGACGCGTGGGTTAGCTTTTCCTCTGGAGGGCTGTCTCCCAGCTTCGCCAGGACCCTCTACTCCAGTGGCATCACTGCTAGTGAGGCGGGACTCCTCTGGGATCTTCACTGACTCCCCAGACGCTCAGTCAGGCTTCTCCAGTTCGGCTGGTCAGAACCTGAACGTCTCCAGCCTCCTGCAAGTTCTGGGAGGTACTCAAGTGCCCACGCCCAGAGAGCTTCGCTCGGCCTCGTGCAGTTGCGCGTGTGCGTGCCCAGACTGGTTTTCTGCAGCGAATCTTAACTCTTGTCCGCGCAGCTGGTTCCTCTCGGCGCTCCGCCCTGCACACTCCGGCCCCTCAGTCCTCCTGAGCTCAGCCTGGTTTCTCCACTCGGCAACACCCGCCTGCGTAGACACGCCCGCGGCGGGCACTTTGCAGAAGGGCAGGCCCGGCACGCGGTGTCCACCATCCTGCGTTCTTTTCCTCCAAACCACTGTGTCAACGTCTAAGTTATTCCGTGAATTTATTACGCCCCACTGAGTGTGACCCCAGCCCAACGGGAGCCAGTCCTTGTCTGTTCACTGCTGGACCCTCCGCGCCCGGACACCTGCCCGTAGCAGATATGTGACGGTTGAACGAAAACGTCAGTAAGCGCAGGGATTTTTCTGAGCGAGCGTCACCCTTAGCATTTCGTGGATTGAAGCCGAGGGACACGCAGCCCCGGCCGACCCCAGCGCGCCCACAGCCTCTCTCTGCGGGGGGTCTGCCCCGGGTGTCTACCTCTTGCCGGCTTCCAGGCTCTCCCAGGAAGGCGTCGCGGAGCCGGGTGTATTAAAGTGCGTCTTCAATGGGTCCCCTTCTTCCTCTTCCCTATGGAAGGCCGTTCTGGCTCCACCTTCTTTCGTTCTACTTGGATTCTGGTCCGCTTATTTATTTTCCTGACGTATTTCCGTAGATTTTTCCAATGGGGATAGTGAGAGAGGTAAAGCGAGTGACTTCTGGGTCTGCTACAAATTTTATGGTTTGAACAAGGCTTGTCCATCCCTCCTGCAACAGCGGTCAGCTGCTCGGACCCTGGAGCCAGACCGCCGGGACTCCAGATCCCGTTCTGCGATCATTGGCAGCGCTGCCTCGGACTGGTTGCTCACCCTCTCTGTACCTCTGCTTCCGCAGCTGTAAGATAGACTCAACAGTGGCACATGTCATGTAGGATTGTTTTAAGGATTTAATGACCTAATATACGTAAAGTGTTTGGAACCACACCTGGCACAGAGTGTTCTTAGCTGTTTCCAGTATAACCCCCGGCAGGAGGTGTTCTCAGAAGAACATCCGACCCAGGTTGGCTCAGTCCAGTGTGGTCCCACCGTGCGCCCGCTTGGCCTCTCTCATGCTTCCCTGAGAACACAGTTCTCAAATGTGTTCCCCGTCACAGCATCAGCTTCAAGCAGGATCTTGGGCTCCAGCCCAGACCCGCTGATCAGAAACTCTAGGGTGGGGCCAGTCCATTTGTTTTAACTAGTCTTCCACGTGATTGTGACCCAAGCTCCAGTTTTAAAACCATTGCCTGGGGCCGGCCTGGGGCGCAGCGATTAGGTTCTCACATTCTGCTTCAGTGACCCAGAGTTCCCCCAATCGGATCCCGGGTGCAGACATGGCACTGCTTGGCAAAAGCCATAGCTGTGGTAGGCATCCCGCATAAAAAGTAGAGAAAGATGGGCATGGATGTTAGCTCAGGGCCAGTCTTCCTCAGCAAAAAGAGGAGGATTGGCAGCAGTTAGCTCAGGGCTAATCTTCCTCAAAAAAAAAAAAAAAAACCATTGCCTGAGATTCCCAATTCAGTAAATTTTGTATTAGATTCTCTCAGTGAACAGTTGATAACCCTGTAACTTTATCACCTTGAAAATTATGCACATTTTCCTCCAATGCTTATCTTGCTGATCTTTCACTTTCAAATCTGTTCAAATTCCTGAAACCACTTGGTCTGGCTGTTACACCTCCTAGGAGCTGGTTCCCTGTTTACTCAACCTGCCCCTTTAGAGATGATGATTTAACTGGTCTGGATGTGCCTTGGCCATCAGGATTTTTAAAAGAGGGTTTCCAGTGTGCAGCCACGGTTGAGGGCACTGCCCTGTACAGTTGCTTCATCACCCTGATGCTGAATTCCCTTTTTCTGGAACCTAACATGAGAACAGTGTCTCCCAGCCTTCCCTGGTGATTTAAATTATCTATGTCCTCGACAAAAATACAAATCCCAAGGCCCCATTCCAGTGCCAGTGAATTGGAATCTCCAAGAAAGGCCAGGGAGATGGTGCTGTTAGCACACAGCCCAGGAGAGTCCTCTCATTGTGGGGACTTGGGCAAGGTGTCCATCGAAAACACATGAAATGCACGACTCTTGCTGCTCCTCACCGAGAGACAGAATATTGTCCAGATCCATACGAAACTGAAACCACACCTCTGAGTTTTCACGTAGTTTATCTTTTCACTCAGTAATTACAATGGCATAAACCAAATAAGTTTTCTATTTAGATTCCCAAGGGAAGAAAGTATGTGATGCGGATTTATGTTTGAGGAAGTAAATAAAACTTCAGAGCAGATTTCAGCAGGAATGGAATCTGAATTCCTTGCTGACCTTGGAAAGGGTCACTGGCCCGTTTAGACAGGACGATGACCGAGTTCATGTCCTGTGTGTAGAAACTCCCACTGCTTCTCTGAAAACTCTTTAAATTAAAATGAGCATTCATTTTAAATGAAATAAAACTTCATTTAGAGATTATAACCTTATAGTTAAATGATAATTAAACACAAATTAATTATTACAAAGCTATCATTTGTGAAGTTAAATGATTATTTGGCAGGAAAGATTACAAAATCCAAATTAAAACACCAAGAAATTTAATTTGTCAAAATTACCATAAAACTTGCATGGTGTCTCTCTGGAATTAATGAGATAGAACTCTGTGTGGTAGTCACATTACAGGGTAGCTTTATGTATTTCTAACACAATAAATGTGCTCTTAGCATTTAGCTTGTAATAGTTATCTTGCTAAGTGACAAGGAGAACATTCATTAGGTTATATGATTTAATTTATTATCATAAAATTTATTCTGCTTTATAGATGCCTAAAATAGCTGACTTCATTTCACCGGATTTAGGACTCATTCACAGAATATAGCTTCTACGTTTTGCTTGAAACTTTAATCTTAATGGAGATCATTTGGCTCAGGCAAAGTGCATCAGTAGCCAGGCTTAAAGATCACGGCTACCAGAGAGTACCAGACATTTTCCCCTTGAATTATTCAGCAACTAGGACTGTGTCAGTCTCACAATTTCAAAATAGGGAGAGCTCAGAAAGAGCCTATGTTCTAGCCTCAAACATTAAAGCATAGTGAACAGACCATAAAATAATTTATGGAAACTACTTCATGCAAAATCCGAAGTCTGAATGAATTACAGAGATAGAATCTTTTCAACCAAAGGAGAAGCAACATAGTTTAGCACTTTTCATACGGGGCTGACTGGCCCTGGAACCAGCATGCAATGTGCCCACTCGCCTTCGTCACCGCTTCTCCCTCCAGCGTGTTCCCACCAGAGAGCCTGAGCCTCTGGGCTCTGGGGGGGGGGGGGGGGGGGGGGGGGGGGGTTGGCAATATGCAAATTCTGAGTCAGTGGGTGGACTGGCCGCCCGGGCCCGCGCTTCCGCAGCTCCATCAACTCCCAGGGGCTGCCAGGAGCCCGCTGGCCCACAGGTCACACTTCGAGAAGAAAGAAGCTGGAAGACAGCTTTTTTCAGGCCAGAGCAACGTCTTCCGTCTAGTCCGAGGACTCCGTGCTTCAGGAAAATGAAGATTGCGGGGCTGAACCCCTCAGGATGAGCCCGGGAACCTGCAGTTGTGACAACCTCCCCGCGTGGTTCCCGCAGACCCCACGGCCGAGCCACAGGCTCCTGCGCGGTCCCAGCCCGGGTCTGCCGTTTTCTGCGCTGCTGCCCTAGTCCGGAGGAGCAGCTCCAACCGCAGAGGCAGCAAGTGACAGGCAGGCGGGGACAGTCTCAGGAGCGGACCCTGGAGCCAGCAGCGGAGCCGTCTTCGTTCTGAACAGTGAGGCAGGCCTTTCGTTTCTCCGACATGGGCCCCTTGGAGACGACATACACTTTCCTGTATGTAAAGTTCTTCGGTGCTAGTGTCATTCCTGGGAGTGTGTGCCAGACCCTGGGAGTCTCTGAGTCGTCTCCCTTGCCGTTTTCTCGTGTTGGCGTCGCTGCCGTTTGCCATGACGGCACCACACGGCAGGTGCTGAGCCATCGCCGGGGTTACACGCTTCAGCGGAAACCCAGAGCCCGCGTGCTCAGGCCAGCGTAAAAGCTGTCAGGAAAATTTAAAAATAGAGACTCCAGCACGTGGCCTCGCAAAGATCTACACGCAGCTTTCAACAGCAGCCTTTCAACAGAAGCGAGCACGCGCCAAACTGAGCAGCTTTCTCCTAAAAATGTAAAGATCCAGTGTATCCAGCTTAGTATCTTATGGAAACGTCTTTTTTAAAAAGCCGTAAACGAAACGACTTTCGGGAAGCTCAGCGGCTGAAGGCGCCCACAGACATGCACCGACAGACCCCGCAGCCTGCCCTCCGCCGCACCGCCCGTCCTCCCAGAGGGACGCCCCTGGCTGAGGCCTTTCAGGCGCTCTGGGCCTCGGCGTCCGCTGCTCTGCAGGTCGGGGTGCCGAGGTATTTCTGAGGGGAAGGGATGTTCTGAGCAATATTCCTTGCAGACATTACCTTCAGTGTTCTTCAAATGAGCTCGAGTTTGAGCGTGGTGTGTTTTGTTACTCAAAGCAGAATCTGGAAGTAAGTCAAGATTTCACAAATCCTGTACAGAGGTATGCAATTTAAAACTTTTGACATTTTCAGAAATGTGTAAGGATTCAAGTAAGATTTAGCTTGTTCTAAATCACTGTGCCTAACCTTAGGGGAAATATAATAGAGGAAGAATTCTCTGATATCAGGGAAGAGAAATAGTCATTTCTGCATCTACAAGACAGCATGTATAGCAAAAATGAAAGGAGAGGAGACAAGGAAAAAAGGTGAAAAGAGAAAAATGAACCTAACTAAAACAAAATTCCAGTAAATTAAAACATTGAGCTCTAAATGTTTGGAATATACTTGATCCTAACCAAATAGCTCTTTACTCTTACTCCTATTTCAACTCACGACTTCATTTTGTAATTGGTATGCTTTCTTTCAATGTATATTAGTAAATGAAAACTCAATTCTCTTTCCAGAAAAACAAAAATAGTAAGTCTAGTCATAAGATGCAAAACTAGGCACTGTGGGGGATGAAATTATAAACAGGAACCTCTACCCTCAAGATGATTGTGATCTAGTGCCTGCAGAGTGGAGACAGGGTCACTAACAAGACAGCCCTACAAACATCTATGTTAATAACCAACATGTGGTGATGTGAGAGGCTAGAGGAGTGAATGTGTCAACAGAGGAGTGACATCATCGGGCTGGGAAGTCAAGGACGATGTCACAGAGAAGACACTTTATGAATGGGACTCCAATGCTTCAGCAAGATTTTAGAAGGATTAATTAGAAAATTAAGAATATTTAGCAGAAACTACAATGAAAACATAAGACTTAGGGGCCAGCCTGTGGATGTAGTGGTTGGGTTCACATGCTCTGCTTCGGTGGCCTGGAGTTCGCATGTTCAGATCCCAGGCGTGGGCCTACACACCGCTCATCAAGCCATGCTGTGGTGGCATACTACATACAAAATAGAGGAAGATTGGCACAGTAATAATCTTAGTCGAGCAAAAAGAGAAAGATTGGCAACAGATGTTAGCTCAGGGTTGATCTTCCTCACCAAAAAAACCCAAAAAACAAAAAACCCTAAGATTGGAAAGTATAGGATGGAGTTTGACTGAATGGTGGGTTAGGCCTCCTGTTGGGTTCACGTAGGAAGAAAGGGATGGGCAGCTGACGCAAGGCACGGAGCCACGTCAAGAGGCACCTGGCCAGCAAGCTGAGGACCTTTCTCCTGATTCAACAACAGAAAGTCTTTAAATGCATCAGAGTAAGTAAATGGCATAATTAGTCTTTCTGTACGGAGGATTAGAGTGGGGAGAAGCCTAGTTAAGAAGTTACTATGGAAGAACCATCTTGGAGAGAGAGACGAAGAGAAAGCCAAGGAGGAGTCGCATGGATGGATATGAGGAGATAGAAGCTATAGAACTTGGTGATGGGTCAGATGGAAAGTTTAGGTAGAGCGATAAGGGGCGTGTAGGAGAGGGAACTCAAAACTGGCTCCAGGGTTTCAACTTTAGATGACTTAGACACTAGAATATTTTTTTCCAAAAATTATGCAAAATTGAAAAGTAAAATGTATAAATGGAAATTTTTCCATTTTAATTCAGATTTTAAAAGTTTTGGCTCAGATTATTATTTGATTTACTTTGATCATCTAGATAACTGCTTCCACTATCTACTTTCCATCCACTAACACACATGTAGCCTCTTTAAGACAATACGGATGGATTACATTATGAAACACATACATAAACTGAAAATAAATCAATATCATAAGTTACTTCTATATTTATTGATTGTTTTATTAAACTCATTGATTTATATCTTTAAATCATAGATATGCAAATAGAGTAAAGAAATACGCATGTTATCAGATTTGCCTCACTGACTTTGCTCTGACAAGTAAGACAAAAAGCACGGGTGCTGAGCTGACATATAAGCAGACTGTATAAGAATATCCTTCAAAATTTTTTACCTAAATTTACTGAATGGTGTATTCAGTGTGTTCCCCAAATTTACTGAAATTATATAATTTCAGTTTTTAGGAGCTAATATGCATGTAAAAATCTGTAATATAGTTTTATATATGGGACATTTGTCATTGAAACAAGAAATTCACTGACAAGTAATACGGCACAGTTATTAGTACATTTCAATGATGTGATAAAAGCTATAGTTTGCATTGATATAGCTATCAATAACTTTCTCCTAAACTCTTTGTTCTGTGTCAGGGACCGGGATAGGGTTAGAGGTGTCAGCAGTGAGAGGAAGCAGGCCCATCCTATAAGAAGTTAGTCTGAAAGACTAGAAAAGCCATTGGGCCACAGCACAGAGAGCTCAGGACACAGCTGTGATGGACAAAGTCGGGCACCTAACGCACATTGGACAGATCAGAGAAGCTTCCTCAACCTAAAAGCAAGACCTAACTGGACCAACCAGAAGAAATGAGACAGAGTTTCCAGCAGAGGGGCCGGCAGTGAGAAGATCTGAGGCAGAAGCTGGCGGGCAGAGGAGCTGCGGGTAGTAGAGAGGGAGGGGTCACAAAGATGAGGAGGGGGGAGGATGGAAGCCCCGTGTGCCTGTCAGAGTTTGGGATTCTACCCAGAATGAAGGGAGTCACTACATCTTTTAGCAGGGAAGTGACATAATCGCATGTGTGCGTCATAAAGATGAGTCCAGTACAATGCAGTGAAATAGAGAGAAGGGATTAAAGAGGGACTGGCTTCGACGTTATTGCAGGATATAAAAAGAGTTACTGGTGACCTCAGTTGAAATAGTTAAAAGTGGATATACGTAAGATGTACTAAGACGTAGCAGAATTTGGTGAATGAATATATGTGGGAGATAAGGGGCAGGAGAAGGCTAACAGGAGATCTGAGATAGTATCGAGCCCCTTAGATTGGCTAACCAGGGAGATGGCGATGGCATTCACTAAAATAGGGTGTGGAGGAAAAGAGTAAATCTGGGAAGGAAGATATGGATTAAACCTAATGTATATTGAACTAGAGATGCCTATAAGCTGCTCAGCGGAGACGTCCTGTAGGCAACTGGACATGCAGGTTTGAAGCAAAGAAGAAAGATCTGGTCTAGAGATTGACTGTCAGCTCACATATGGCAATCAACATAAAGGTAGTGAGTGAAGTAATAGTCAGGGAGACTGGACAAAAGAACGTGGACGGTGGAGCCCTGGATAGTGGCAGCGTCTGAAGAAGAGCAGGCAGGGGTGGCACAGAAATGAGAGAGTAAAATGTGAAGAAAACTGAGAGAAGTGTTTTGAAAGAGAAGAGATTAATGCTGGTGTGTGGTCAAGAATGGCAAGGACTGGAGTGTCCCCTGGCCTCAGTGGCAAGACTGTGAGGGGCAAACATGGCGAGAACGTATCCACGGATCAGTGGGGCAAGCTGGTTGGCAGCAGGTGAGAGAAGGTAAATTCCAGGAGGTGGTTATAGACAGGCAACTCTTTTAGACAGAGCTGGGAGCTAGCTCAAGAGGGAGGTAGAATAAACACAAGACCGTCTCACGGAGAGAGACCCGGCATGGGCAACACCCAGGAGAGAAACGAGTAGGAATGAATCTGAGGTACAGGTGGAATCAAAACATCCCAGTGAAATAACAACTTTAAGGAGACGTATGTTTTCTGTATGTAAAGAAGAAAATGATGGATTCAAATGTTTTCTTAGGCAAGTGGACTGCTTTTCTATTAACAAACCACTGCACACGTGGCGGTGTACACCTACACTGACTTCTTACCTCAGGGGTCTGACACTGGCCACCTGGGTCGTCTCAGGGCTGGACAGAGTGACGTCAGGTGTTGGGGGGCTGTGCTCTGCTCCGAGGCTCGGGGTCCTCCGAGCCCACTGGTTGCTGGCGGAATTCAGCTCCCGCAGCAGGGAAGCAGGCACCTGATGACGGCTGGCTGTCAACCAGGGCTCCTTCCAGAATCAGGAAAATTTGTCTTTTAAGTTGCAGATAAATTGAATATTTATAAATTAATTTTTTCCCAAAGTTGTGTTCAAATAAGAGTAATACTGTTCCTGAAACATAATGTAATTCATCCTTGCCACTGCTGCAAACTTTTGCAAACACATATTTAAAGGGATGAGGCAGGGATGGGGGACCACACTCTGCTGGTGCATATGTCAGCTGGTAAATGTTTCTCGAGGACAATTTGACAATTTGGATCAAGATCATTAAAAATATATTTGACAAATAATTCTACTTTCCTAAGAAAATAATCATGTCTGTAGAAAACATTCTACTACAAATTGAAGCCATATTCATAATAAAAAATAAATATAGCAAACTAAGTATCCAATAAAAAAGCATATTATGTAAATTATGAGCCTCATGTTACATACTCGTGTACTCCTCTACTGGACTAATATGCAGTCACTACAAAGGCTGTATAGTATGCTGAGAGAGGGGAAACGTTCACGATACAGTAAGTATTTTAACAAGATGAGAAAACAGTATTATTCCAGTTTTATAAATTATACATATATGTTTATTACTTTATATATTTATATGATATATGCTATATTTTATAGTGTTACAGTATTACTCCAGTTTTATAAACAACATGTATTTCATACATGCGCAGAGAGAGGGAGGGCGTCTAGCTCGGCAAGGCTGGGGAGAGACCGCAGTCACCTTATATTGTGGGTGGAAATAATTCACCCTGGAGCACATTTTATTGTGCAAAATGCTGAAATTCTAATTCTACCACTTTTATAATTAGCTGAAATAATTTTATAAAGAGACTCTTCCTTTTTGTACCATTTGGTCAGCAGTGGTACAGTTCATAGAAGAAAGCAACATAAATGCCTCATTCTTCCCCTTTATCTACCATTTCTCAAGATGTGTATTGATTCCCTTACATCTCCAAAAAGTAACTAAATAATTTTTGTATTACTATAAACCCATGAATTTAGGGTTTATTTTTTAATTATTTTCCAAACTCATCTTGTACATTTCAAGACATATGTAGAATCAGCCATATATATATACACACACACCATATACATATAAATGTAGATATATTCACAACAGCATGGTTTTTACTTAACCTCTTCTGCATTACATTGGTATCTTTTTTCTCCCACACAAAGAATCTTGGTCCTCGAGTACAGAGGAGATGCCCTTGTTTATCCCTCATTATACACAAAATAGTCCCAGAATAGTAATCCTGATAAAACCACTACCAGTAATAAGTATTAAAAACAATTTGATTTCACTCAGGCTATTCGCTTCTCCCCTCCCCATTTTTAAGTCTGCCCTACAGACATATTTTCAGAGCATATTGATATTGCCTACCACGCGCCCTCCTTTCTAGCTCTCTTTGACTCCGGGTTTTACAGGTATATATTCTGATCACCATCACCCGTGTCAGTGTCACTGTCGTCATTTGGATCATCTGAAATTTGCTCTCCAGCAGATCCTTCAAGCAGTGCTCATAAGAACAATAGCCCCTGAGTAGGAACTCAGTATATCGATAAAAGCTTGTACCTGTCTTACTTACAATCTTGTTGGATATGACATTCTTATGTTTACATTTTCCCACCTTGGTATATTTAATCTGTCTCTTCATTATTTTCTGGTCCGAAGCATTGCTGTTGAAAAGTCTGCCGATGGTATAATTTTCCCTCATAAATTATGTGCTCTTTGCCCAGATGCCCAAAGGGTTTTTTTCTTTCAAGTCCAGGAGTTCCCTTAAAATAGGTCTTGGTGGTAGTCTCTCTGGGTTGATATTCTTATTGAAAACGTGCTCTTTCAATGAGAGTACAAGTCTTTTTTTAACCCCCAGATAAGCTTTCTTGACTTCTCATTTTGAGTATTTGTTCCTCCCCTTGCTTTGATTTTCTTCTTCAGAGACCGTATCATCTCTGTTGTGCATCTCCTTTTCTTATCTGCAATTTTCCTATTTTAACGTCAGGTTTTAATTTTTTTTACCTTTTAATCTTTCATTTTTCTTAAGGTGCTATTTACTGTGTTTGTTTACTCCTTCTAAGATGATTTTTCTCTTACGTCTAATTCTTTCTCGAGTTTTGTCATGCTGTTTCTGACTTTTTCTACTTCTGATTGTTACATCACATTTGAATGCTTTAAACTTGTTTTGAAATAGCAGGTTATAATTTTGATCCATTCTATTGGCATGCCATTCCATCTGGCTTTCCTCCTTATTCTCTTTGTATCTTGATAACTTTTTATGAGATTTAGCCCCGACACTTTTTGGTTGTTCATTTGTATGTGAAATTATACTCCTGGGCTTTTGGAAGGGGTCTTGGTTCAAGTGGCATCTTCCAGTTTCATGGGCCCCTTCTTCCAGGATCTGTGCGGAGTGTTGAAAGTACGGTGACTCGGTTCCTGAGTCTCCAGCTGTCTCCCTTCCCACTTTGACAGGGACATCCTCTTTCCTTTCTTGTTATTGTCCTTATCCTGACCAATTTCGACTCTATTCCCCGTAGGGAGCCCCATCCTGGAAGGAAATCCTGGTTCCTCAGTTTCAGGAGTCCCTAGGGGCTCGGCAGCCCCAGCTACTTGAACCCTAACTCGGGGCTGGCCCTCGCCAGCTGTAGGTACAGGGATCCCCCACTCCTGGCTGCTGTTCTCGGCTGGCCCACCGAGCACTGGCAGCTGCTTTGTGGCTTCCTGTGTTCATGTTCCCCAGTCACCCTCTGCTTCTTATGGCTTCTTCTGATGAAGATGTCACTGTGCTAGTGATTTGTTCCCAGCTGCTCATATTTTGAGGGCCAAAGAAATAGCTTGTGACCTAGTTTTGTTATAAATATTGACTACGACTTTTTCAATTTTCCTTTCCTTTTGTCACTGTATTCCCAGAATTTCCCAAGACATACTACTTTTAGATACAGATATAGGTAGAGCTACAGTTACGGATGTAAATACAGATGCAAGTGGAGTTGCAGTATAGACACAAATACAGACACAAATATAATAAATGTGCACAGATAAAAATGGCTAGCACGATAAGCACTGACATATACATTAGCAGGTTGACGAGATTACAGATGACTTCTTGTTTTGTAAACAGGTTTTTTTAAGTCACAGTATAAAACCCAAAACCCGAGCTAGTATTACAGGTCCATGAGAATTACTGTCACTGCTGAGGGGTGTGTGGCAATCCCCTCTTCAGGGTCCCGTCAGCGTCGAAAGCCCCGTTCCAGAAAATTCACTTACACCCTCAGTTCAGCCAGTTGTACTTTCATGTCCCTTATGGTGAGAAAGTGGCTCACTGCTAATTCTTCCCAACGCTGTGATGTTTGAGCCCAATGTCTGCTATTCTGTCACGAACCCCTCTTGTGGGAATAGGTGTAGCTTCTGCTTTTTAAACATTCTTCATCTTTCAGACTAATGTCTCCAATAGAAAATTACAAAACCTACTGGGAGCTGTAGCCCAAGAATGTGACTCTCTCTCAGAGATCTGTTCTGCTCTTCTTTCCCTCGGGCGGCAGTCCTCACACCCATGTCTAGTTTGATCTCGAGGACTACAGGGTTAAAAGACAAGGACCAAGAAAGAAAAAGGAAGTAGGGCCGGGCCCAGTGGTGTAGTGGTTAAGTGATTAAGTTCACACACTCTACTTCAGCCGGTCCATGGGTTTGGATCCTGGGCATGGACCTAGCACTGCTCGTCAAGCCATGCTGTGGTGGCACCCCACATCACATAGAGGATGACGGGCACAGATGTTAGCTCAGTGACAAGCTTCCTCAGCCAAAAAAGGAACAAGAAAAATGAAGCCAGTAGTATTCAAAATCTCACCCATTTTCACTTCTATATGCGAGCGACTGTCTCTGGACGGTGACATTTACAGGCGTTGCAATGTTGAGACTAACTCCTTTGTGGGCGTGAGTTCACCATTGGGTTAATATCAGACCTTGTCAGAGTAATCTAGAGTCCTCATTACAGCACATTTATACCCATCATCAACTAAATTTGGCTGTTGCTGCTCTGAAAGAGCAGAGGAGAGAAGCAACAGGAACCACTAACGTAACAATTGCATTGAAGGTTGCATTGCATTGACAAACTGAGGCATTTTGAAATTTAAGAGATTTTTGGGCAAAACTTGATTTGAATCAGGCAGTGCCCAACCAGCAGTGGTCAGGACTGCTCCACCCACGTGAGCCAGAGAGACTTGCAGAGAAGAGGCAGAAGCCAAGTAAGGACGTCGTTGACCAGCTGGAGCGTACAGCCTGGCCGGAGGCAGCGACGCCTGTCCTCAGGTTTTCATTTCATAACCCGAGGCACTTACAGGCTCGAGTCTGGTTACGTAAGTAAGCGACCAAGGCACCCAGCCCCTCAGCCTGACGGCCTCCTTGTTCTCTAATTTAACTAGGCTTTCTCCCTCCTCCTGAGTTTTCAAAAGGATTTCTGAAATACAAAGTCCCTGAAAACGTCCCTTTTTCCTCCTTGGGTTCTCCTCTGCTTTTCCTGTGGGTTTCACCGTGCGACTCTGCTTCTCAGGCGTTATGTGGCTGTGACAGTGCCGTCCTCTCAGCTCTTCTCCCACAGCTCAGGGCCCATCATCTCAAGTCTTCCAGGAGCTGAAACAGTCAGGGAAGCTCCATCATGATCTGGTCCTGGAATTATGTTCCAAGAGTGTGTCCCCTTCTTCCCGGCCACTCGTCAGCAAGCTTGGCTTTTGGTGAAGTTAGTTGTTAATGACTGATAACAAAAACCACAGAAAATCAAAATCTACTCCATTCATTCCTTTTCCCAGTGGAGGGGTCCTTAAAAAAAATCTAAGACTCTAAAATTGCTTTTTAATTGATTGCAATGGTTTATAAATAAAATGTACTCCTATAAATAATTCTGAAGTTTTATAGATGAAGTCGATCCCAGCAGACTGCCAAATGGAATCCTAAAAATATTGCAGATTAAATGTTTCTGTAATATGGTTTTCATTTATCCGTTAACTTCTGACAGCAGGTTTTGAAGCAACGCGTACTCATATCATGGGAGAAAAAAATAATAATGCTTATGTTGCTATAGTCATCACAATACTTTCATACACATTTTTCAGTTGATTTTTAATTCTGTGTTTTATTTCATGAGTATTTACTGAGTGTCTATCTTGTGTCAGACACTAAGTTAGGAACAGGGTGCAATGAAGTATAAGAGCCCTCGACAACCCAGGGGAAGGGAGCATCGTCACAGCCTTCAGAACGTAAGGCTGCAGCCTCAGGAAGATGGGCGACTTGCCAAGGTCACTGACGATGAGTTGATGACGGAGCTGGAACCAGCATTCACTCTCCGAAATTGTGAGCTCAGATGGACCACGGACACTCCTGCTGGATCATTTACTCTAATGACATGACTGTATATCTATATTTTTCTCATCCATAGTAAAATCCATAATAAAAGTAACACTTCTGGCTGCAGAAAACCTGCTTTTACTTGAAACCAAACTCCGATGCATATTTGTGTCTCTGGCATAAAAACAGTTTTATACTCAATCAAATGAACACAAATTCCTGAGTCTAAACTGGCAAGCTTCAGTCCGTCCTGTTTGGGTACTTTGAGGTGAAGGCAGTCCAGGGAGAGAGAGGTTTATGCCTGAACAGGATTCGTTAATCCAAACCATTCTGGCTCATTACCCATTCAGGGGCTCACTTGCATATCAGTCTACTGTAGAAACAAAAGCTGCATTCACTTTTCTTTCTTTAATCTCCCCATTCTTAATGGCCATATTGACAAAAAGAAACAGTTGTTTACCTTCCAAATTCTCTGGAGCATCAGCCGCATTAATCCTTCTCAGCAGTGTTTCTTCAGCTCCTGAAACAAGTGGCATGTAAAGTAGCAAGAGGCTCCTTTCAGACAGCAAAGGCAAGATTCCCAGAGCTTGACCTTGACTTTGACGGGGCCTGCAGCCCTGCTTCTCACTGTGGGGATGGCTCCAAGTCTCCAAGGAGAGAGGAAACAGGGCTGGATCAAGGAGCAGGCCTGCCGGGCCACTCCCTGGGCGTCCACCTGTGAAGGAAAGCCTGGACAACACTGCCGATCTCCTCCCCTCAGGCCCTCTCCCTTTCTTTCTTGACATCAGAATGCTAGTTTTGTTCCCAGCTGCATTTTTCTGGCTTGAATGATAGATCATCATCTGTGTGAACTGACCTTGACATCTCACCCCTTGACAGGTGCCATCACTCTAGCCTCCCTTGCAGCTACAGGTTTGAATTGGACTCGATTCTGGAAAATGCTATGAAAGAAATAAAACGTCAGAGTGGTGTTTGCTAGCACTGTTCCTTCTCCTTGTTTGGGACTCTGTTGCAACTCTGTGCCCACAGCCTGGAGGTGAGGAGAAGGGCATTCCAGAGGGAGTGACACCCAAGTGTTAAGGAGACCCTCACCAGGTAAAGAGGGCAAGCACTCTGCATTGCTGTCCAGAGGAAGAAATGGCACGGAAATGGGAGAGACTTAGTGTGACCGAATTATGAAGCACAAGGCTGGGTAATAAGAAGCACATGGGAGAGACAGCCAAAGGTCAGAGCCGAGGGCAGGTGAGCCACACTAAGGAGCTTGTACTTTACACTCAAGGGAACTGGGAGCCACGAAAGCTTTTTACCACAGAAGTGACAGGACTAGATTAAGATCTTAGAAGGGGAACGCTTGGGGCTTGTTAGAGACTGGGAAAACGTAAAAATTACTGTTGTAATCGTTTCAACAAGAGGCCGTGGGGCCAGAAGAAGGGTAGCGACAGTGGATCTGTAGAAAATTGTATGGAATGTACAAATATTTAATAAACAGGATCCTGTGAGTGAATGAATCTAGGGAGAAAGGACAAAAATTGGGATTACTTCCCAGTTTCCGGTTCTGGCTGCCGTGTGGATGGTGGTGGTGTCAATCACTGAAGGAGGAAAGCCGGGACAGAGACCAGGTTCAAGTGGAAGTGAGGTTTTTGTGATCCCTCCAAGGAGAGAGAGAAGTCCGACTCAGGCGTGAGACTGGAGCTCACGCAGCGTGGAGGCCGGCAGAGGTTCGGGCGCCGCGGAGGACAGGAGGGATGGCGTGTGACTGGGGAGGGACTGTGGGAGAACCTGAAACAGCCCGTCGCCGGGCAGCAGGCCTCAAACTTCACGTGCAGACTCACTCAGAGAAACTTGCTTCAGGGCAGACTCTTGGCTCCACCACCAGGAGATTCCTCTTCAGGAGGCCAGGACTAGGTTCAAAAACCTGCGTTTTCAGTGGGAATCCTATGATGGTGATTTTTATGCATGCAGACAGGTCATATGTAGAGCCATGACCTAAAGGGGATGCCAAAGACACGGAAGAACGCGGAGAGGAAGAGAGTCCAGAAGCGCGTGCTGTCAGGAGTGAGGGAGGAGGAGCGAGGGAGGAGGAGCGAGGGAGGGGGAG
>NC_060270.1:353394-392840 GCF_021613505.1 Equus quagga | reverse complement strand
ATTCGAAGGGGTTATGTTGAATTTCCTTTAGTACTTTCAGCAAGGCTGAAAATACCTTCAGATGCAATGGGAGAAGTCACCAAATAGAAGAAGAAAGAGCTGGATGTTTTCTTGTCTGTTTTTCTGGCATTTAGTAGCAATTCGCTATTTACTATTAAATATTTAAGTCCACTTTTTCAAATGTCCTATATAGAGAGATTTTTCTATAAACTTTTTTTAAGTTCTGTTGAAAATACTTCAAAATTTCCCCTATAATCAAAAGAATAAGAATTACAAATATCAAAACCAAAAGGGAATGAAGAGTAGCAGAGCACGCCACCCCAAAATGTGCCTCTTTGATGTAAGGATTATTTGAGCCGCTTACTTTGAGAAGCAGCAGACAGGGAGAAGCTCTGAAAATACAGCAGGAGCTGCCCCTTGAGGGGACGGTCACAGCCGTGGACGTCTCCACTGTCAGCTGCACCAGGAAGAAGAGGGTGCCTCGCCAGAGATGCCCGTCGGCAGAGGCCCCAGCCTGAGTCTGCATAAGGAACCCTCCGTGTAGCACACCTTCCCTGGTATGGCCTCGCCCACACACTTCTCCCTCTTGTCTTTAGCTGACATGGTATTTAAGCCTGAATTCCAAGCCACCTCTGATAGTGACTCATTTTACCTGTTATCTTCCGTGTACACATGGGGTATACATGTTAACTTCTGTTTGTTTTCTCTTAATGCGTCCTTAGTTACAGGGGCTCCAGCCGAGAACTTAGAAGGGTAGAGGGAAGATTATGTTTTCCTTCACTATAGAATGTAGGATTAATATTACAGAAAAATAGCAGAAAATTACATGTTCCATTATTGAAAAAAAGGACATATAATGGACATAAGGATATGCAAACTGATTATTTGAGGAGTTTTGATAGAAAGAAAGATGATGTACTTTAAACTTGGCTTCTGATTATAAAACAAAAATATTGTCCTTGTTATTAAGGGGGAAAAAAATCCAAGGCCATATAAAAATCACAAAACCAAAATCTAGTCTCGATAGGCTTGATTCTCATGGAGTGAAGTCTATGAACTAAGGCATTAAGCTCAGATAATATACTAAATGGAGGGAAAGAATAGTTATGAGGAAGATTATGAGCTTTCTACTTAGAAATAAATTAAGAAAATGTACAGAATGTCATTGAGCAAATTATTAAGAAACAAAACTTTCTGGTCTCTCTCTACTGGCTCATGAAACAGAAAATCTGGTCAATGATGCACTAAAAAGTGACAGAAAGGAGTCATAAGTGTGGACCATTTCCCCTGGAGGCTAATTAATTTAAATCAAGTATATGTAGGTGCCAAATTCACGTGACTGGAGCCCGGCAGGTACACGGAACATTATAAGAGCTCCCTTTGTGCGAGTGAGCAAGTCATAATGCCCTCTCGGGTCTCTGACCTTAAAGAGGGAAGGGAGAAGGGAGGGAGGAAAAGATGCTATTCTGCTAGACTGTTTTGTAGTCTGGAAGCTCTGCAATTGCTTTTTTCTGCCACAAAAATCCACCTCAAGTTCACAAATCCCGCTGTCTCTGAGAGACATCTGGTCGACTGTTTCACAGTGTAGACAAGCCAGTCTGGTGACCACATTGTCCGTCCTCATCTTACCACGCTGTGTGAGCTCCAGGAAGACACAGATTTGAATGTCATTCAGTCCGACCATCACCTTGAGTACACTGTTCCTGCATTCGCTTCCACTTAGCGTTGTGATTGCTCCTGAGCCTCAACTACGACAGACATTCGCCTCTTTAAGTGCCAGCCCACTGGAGACTCGCATCTTTTGGCCCAGAGAAAGCGGCAGGTCCCCATGGCTTGACGCCCCTGTATCGTGACTCCAACATAACAGGGTCGTTCAGATCAGAAAGACATTACAACAGCTACTGTTCTGCTCCTCCCTTGTACAGCAATTATCTTTGGTCATTTTATTTAAACGCATCATTTAGTTTGACAGTAAACTGTATGACAGAATTAGAGGGACCTTGGGGTGAAAAACACCCCCACGCAAAACTGATTTAGCATCCAATGACTTCAGGTTAGCTCTGCACAGCAGGCTGCTGACTGCCCCGTCTCCTTCTCCAGGAAGGACTGGGTGTGGCTGGACTGACAGTGTCACCTTGCCGGGGAGAAACGAAGGAACAGGCTGCTGAAGGCTTGGGGACCTACGTAGAGAACTCAACAATTAGTAAAAGACTGCCTTTCAAACACAGAAAGTATGGTAGGTGGTGGTTAGGATGTTAATTATTCTCAGTGTAAGAGGGCAGGGCTTGAAGTTACACAGACTGGAGCTTAACTCTGGTTTGGTCACTCACAGGCTACGTAACCTGGTGGGGAGGGGGAGATGATTAAATTTGTTAGTACTAGAATCCTCATCCATAAAATTGAAATTGAAACACCTGTTCTCAGAATTGTTTTTAGGGGTTAAGTAAAATAAAAAGGCTCTACTTAACACTGAACATACTTAAAATGGGACTTTTATTAATGGCATGGTTGTTATGTAACTAGTAAGAAACAGTAACCCCTAATCAATAGTGAAGTTTACGTTCAGGATTGAGTTTAAGGGAAGGTGATTGGGGCCACATGCCTTTCCACTCAGCTCATAATCCAGGTGTTTCTAATTGACATCAGTTCTTGTCTATTTCCATTTCCTCTCCTTGAAAACGGAATGAGCAATGTAAATTTTTAAGTCAAAGAAAGGAAAATAGCACACATGTACCTGTGCTTCCTTACCAGACCGAGGTGCTCTTAGCCCGAACGCACAGCTCAGGTTCTAAAGGCACAGAACAAACCGATCGCC
Source organism: Equus quagga (assembly GCF_021613505.1). Classification (NCBI taxonomy): domain Eukaryota; kingdom Metazoa; phylum Chordata; class Mammalia; order Perissodactyla; family Equidae; genus Equus; species Equus quagga. The sequence continues at coordinate 390,025 of NC_060270.1, read as the reverse complement.
CAGGTGCTTGCATTAGGAATTTCTCTCTCTGCGTGAAGAAACCACTGTTTTCAAGATACCGGGGAGACTCATCGCATTCCTAACCATCAGAGGTTCACATTCCGTGTGAATGGATCGTGCGTCTCCACGTCTCGTGGAAGAGGGCAGGCCGGCCTGGGGACCAGGTGGCAGCAGCACATCCTGAGTGGGCCGAGCCTCGGCCAGCACAGAGAGGCGCCCACAGACGCGGAGCCGGAGGACAGAGCACAGGGAAAACGAGGTCACTGCTCGGCCTAGAGCCTTCATGAGCCTGGGTTCAATAACCTCTACGTGTTTGACGCTTGCTATAAAGTACCCTCACGTACGAGCGAGGAAACGTGCGCTGAGCCTATGGAGACCCAGAGACGCCCGGTATCCAAGGTCTCTCACAGCTGAAGATGCCCAACTGAGCCATTAGGAATCTGTGGAAGAGCTGGCATCCTGGAATTTCTTGCTAATCCTAATTTTTGTCTAATCAAATTAAATTTGGTGGATTCAGTAATTCACTGGTCCCTTAGCAATAACTCAGTCTCCTTCAGACTGTGGCTCCTGTTTTCAGATCCCCTCTCTCCTTAGGCTACTGTCTAGGGTGCTACATTGCAAGCTGGGCAAGCTGCATCCGTAAATGGACGGTCTGTTTTTGGCTTTATTGGCCATATAGTCTCTTGCAGCTGCCGGACTCTGACCCTGCATCGGGAAAGCAACTATGGAGAAGAAGCGAATGAGAGGGTATGGCTGTGCTCCAATAAAACTATTTATCGACACTTTCTATGAAATTTGATTTTCATATCTTATTCAACTGTTATTATAAAATATTTTTTTCAACCATTTGGAAATGTAAAAACCATTCTTAGCTTATAGGACATAGAAAAACAGGCAGCGGGCAATGTCAGCCTGTGAGCTATGCTTTGCTGACCCCTGGTGCATCCTATACTGAGTGGGGGCAGCTGAGGGAACCTTGGGCATCAGGGAGGGAGACCCCCAGCCTCGAGCTGATCCTGGGCGTGTTAGCTGGTGATGGGTCATGCACAGTAGGTCTGCTATGCTGTGGCTGTACCTTGTGACCCTGAATTTCTCCGCTTGCTCTGACTTCTCACCCTCCCAGCTGACACTGCCTCCCCCTGCTCCCTGCTTCTGCAGACCCCTCGGAGTCGTTGCCACATCTTCTATCTTATCCCCAGACCCAGGCTGCTCCCACTTCACCAGGTTCCTTTATGGGCCTTAACCCAGTGTCCACGCCCCTGGAACTGAAGGGGGCAATGAGCTGCTCCCTCCGTCAAACAAACCACCTACGCTTGGCTGTGCTGAGGGCTGCATGGACCAGAGAGCCCGGGGCAGCAGTTTCCTACCAGGGACCGAGTGCCCAGGAGGCTGTACCCCGCCCTTGGCTTCCGGTCTCCGGGAGCAGTGGACTGCCTGCCCACGCTGGGGCTTGGAGACACTGGTAGGTGGGTTGAAATTCCACTGCTTTTGCCCCAACATCATACCCTCCTCTTTTCAGAGAGAGCATTGTTCTTCTCTCCTTCTCTGATGCCAAAATAGTGGACAGCTCCCAGAGAAAAATCAGTTTATTAATAAGGAAAATAATTTAGCAAGTATGAAAAATATCACTCCCTTAATATATAGGCTTTCTGTGAACAGAAATGAGAAGGTTGAAAACTCTGGTAAAGAGAACAACACAAGCAAAGAAGAAAGCAACAGAAGCCTGTTTAAAAAATGCTTCCATTCAGAAGCACAATGTGGGCTTTATGACTTGGTCCAGAAACCATTCTAGGATAAAGAACCAATTTACAATGAGGCAAAGTATCCTTTATGTTAATTACTAACAGAGCTTTTTCCAGATAGCATTGTGCTCAAAAAGTAAATTACTAGGAGAAAAGTAATATTTCATCATTTGCAAACTTGTGCTACAGAAGTATTTTTAATACTGGGTTTTGTGATGAAATAGAATAAAAACCACTTTGAAAAATTTTGTTAGCGAGAGTTTTATCTTACATGGCCACGAATTAATAAAACTAAAAGAGAATCTGGTGATAGTTTAGTAAATACTCATTTATTTACTAAACGATCATTCAACAGATATTTATTGCATACTTACCACATGCCAAGCACTTTTGTAGGGCCAGATAGCATGTTTTGAACACAATGCTGTCAAGCAAAGACAGACGGTAAACAAGATAAATCAGTAAGATATATATGTGAACAAACGTGTTCTGAGAAGAAATTAAAACAAGAGAAGACCCTGTGAAATGTGAAGGTGGGCAGTGAGCTTCTAGACAGAAGGCCAGGGAAGTCTTATGAAAAAGATGGCTTTGGAATAAAAATGTGAAGGAACGAGGGAGCTAACCACATCAGAATAATAGGGAAAAACACTCTAAGGTGTGAGGGCAGCCAGTGTGAGGAACTCCTCTTGAAAGTACGTCTAATGTGCTCAAGAAAAGGCCAGCGGGCCAGAGCCGCTGATCTAAGAGGGAGAAATGAAGGCAGGGAGGTCACATGGCGCCAGACCACAGAGGGAGTCCTAGTAAGGACTTGGGACTTCACTCCGAATTTGGCACAGAGGAGGGACCTGATCTGAGTATAGTTTAAGAGGATTACTCCAGCCACTGTGTTGCTAATAGGCTGTGGGCGTTAGAAGCAGAGAGGCCGGCTGGGAGGCAAGACATGATGGTGCCTCGGACCTGGGTGATGAGAATGGTGAGGTTCTGGACATATCTAGAGGTGGGGCCAGATAGATTCCCTGTGGACTTGGACGTGAGGTTCAAGAGAAAAGAGTCATCGGGATGGCGCCAGGATTTTTGGACTGAGAAACTGGAAGGAGACTGTCGTTTACTGAGACGGCAACAAACTGCTGGAGGAGGTGGTGTGGGCAAGTGTATTGGAGCTCCGTTTCAGACGTGTGGAGTTTTAGAAGCTTCTTAGACGTCTAGATGCAGACGTGAGGGGGCAGTTGGAGCCAAGGAGAGAAATGTGGGCCAGATACACACACGTGTGCATGATCAGGGCACAGTGGAGTTACAGCCTGAAATAGAGCAAGCGAGGAGAAATTGAGTAGGAACGACAAAAAGGCAGGAGGAAGGCTGGCGAGTCAAGTGTGTGGAAACCGAGTGAAGACAGTGCTTCAAAAGCAGCGACATCAGGCGTGGAGACCGGGCGTCTGTGTGCTCCTGTTGTTAGGGCCTCTGGTTTGCTCCCCTTTCCTGCCGTCTTTGGATCAGCTGACGTTCAACTGTGGCCAGTTCTGTCCGGTGACTCGCTGAGCGAGGAACAGCCCTGAGCAGGGGCTGGAGCAGTGGGCGAGCAAACTGGCTGAGCAAGGAAACCTGCCACCAGCAGCGCTTTGGGTTAGCCATTCAGCACTACTGAGCAAGCTTTTCATTTCCTACTATTTTCCAGATGCCTGGAAGGCGGAAAGATGAAGGAGATGTAACCAGTGTCCTTCAGGAACTCACACTCTAATAGGGTTGATTAAAGCTGACACACAATAACATAAACATAAAATGTAATGGGTATGAATCTCATTCCACAAAACTCAGGTGGGCAAAGAGTGTGAAGCTGTTTTTCTATTCTTCAACTTAATTTTGTATTTTGGTTCCCATTTGACCAATGGGATGAAAATAAAGCCTTAACCAAGGCAGGACCATTTCCTTCATTCCGGGGGTTTTGTCATAAATCTGGGTCTTGGGCTATGCTTCAGTGTCTAGGAATGAGGGGAGGGTGTTCGTCCTTACGAGCTCTTCCTGTCTGCCTGCTGAGTTCAGGCCGAATTAGGTTTATACCAAATGGCTTCCTCATATACTCAACATCCCATTGCTTGCCATTTGTTTATCACTCCTGTTTGTGGTTGTCATCTGAAGTCTGGTGGGACTGAGCCCGTCACCTGTGGGATCCACACTGTCCCCAGGTAACTAGTGTCAGAACTGAGTTAAATGGTAGGACACCCACCTGGTGTCCCAGAGCCCCTTGGTGTGGGGGAAAACCCCACGTTTGGGGACCAGCAGCGACAGGCAGGGAAGTGCTCTGTATGAGGAGCAAGGAAGACGCACAGGTGGTGAGGGCTGAGTCGTTTCCAATACAGTCCCCACGCCCCATCTTGCGGACGCCCAGGAGCCGGGCCTCAGGCACAGGTGGGACTTCGCTACCTCCCGCCACCATGCTTAGCGGAGACTAACCTCTGAGGAAGCTCGGTCTGGTGCAGGGCGGGTTCAGTGGTCTTTGCCTGAAGGCAGCAACGCCATGAGCCGCTTGCCTGCCCCAGGCTCCATCCACGCCTTCCAGCAGAGTCGAGTCCCGCCCCTGTGCCTCAGCTGTCCCACTCAAGGAAGTGGCTTCTGACTCGGTTTTCAGGACCGTGGCTGTTCCCAGAGACTCTGTCATTCAAGTCGCTCTCAGTATCCACACAACCAGGGTGAGCAGGTCTCTTTAGGGCAGGGTCCACCCACAGCTGTCTGAGTGTCGTGTGGGCAACGCAAGAAGAAGGGGTTGGTGGAGCTTGCAAAGACTCTCCTTAAAATGCCTCCCTGCAGGACCAAGGTCTAATCTCCCTCATCCACCGGGGACTAAACAGTGTCTGTAATTCACGTAATTCACAGGTAGGAAGAATCTAGGTGAAACTTCACTTCCAGAGCTGGGGACTAAGTTTTCCATTTCTTATCTATTTTCTCTTTTACTAAAAACAAAAGAGCACAGAGCTGAGATAAGACACTTTGAGAATCTGTTTTGTTTATAGAAAAATGTCTCCTGAGAGGCCATGTGGATTTTATTTTATATGTCTAAAAATTATTCGATTCTCTGATTATAGAACTTGAAACTTCTTTGCTTCTAATTAGTCAGAACACTTTCTTTTACTTAGTCCTGGAAGCCCAGGAAAATGCATCGGCTGCAGCAGCTGCAATGCGGGTTTATGGGAAACCCACCTGCTGCCCACTGGCGGCTGCTGCTGAGCCGAGAAGGTTAACAGGAGCAGCTGCTGGCTGCCTCGCAGGTGCTTTCCTGCAGTAAATGGACGTGAGCCAACTGAAATTATCCCTCCAGAAGTCACAGACACTCAATCTTCTCGTAGAAACACCGATAGGAAAAAAAAGCTGGGACTTGTATTGTTGCTTTTCACCATCATCACACTTGGAACAATTAAAACAAAGTAGAGTTAAATCTTCTATTTGTCAATGAAGGCCTAACAAATCCAAAAAGAAGGAAAGAGACGTTTTAGAACAATGTGCATGTTCCATTGAAATAACAATAGGCCCTTCAATGAAACAACGCCTTGTGAAACCTCCCAGGCTTTTCTCAAGGCCTGTGGTTCACGGCTACATAGTATTAACACGTCTAAGTTCTTTCAGTTGCTGGGTTTATAAATCTGAACAGTTGCAAGAAAACGATCAAGAGTCCACTGGCTGGAGTCAAGCCCGTCACCGCGGGCACTAAGACCCACACGCTGTCTGGGCCTGAGCATGTCCTCGTCCAGCCCAAACGGAGCAGATGGCTGAGCAGACAGGAGCACCTGCTTCTTCTCCCAACACCGTGGCTCACTGGGTACCCCATTTATTTTGGGGACTTGGGAGCATCTGTAAAAATCAGATGAAAGACAAGCAGGGGAGACTGAGAAAGATGTGACTGCCGTGTGGAATGTCAGAGCCTCACGCTGCAGACAGTCGGGGGCCCTGGTCCTCTGCCAGGCCTTGGGAACCGCGGGGAAGTGTAGGTGGCAGCATTTGAAATTAAATACTTAGCTGAAGAAAATACGAAGGAAGGAAATGCTCTAGCCACATAAATCCAAACTAAACCAGTGGGACCAAGAGAAAGAAGAGCAGAGTAGGCCGTACATAGCGGAAGTGAAGACTGCTCGCGTCCGCCTGGCATCAGCGTGCCCGGCCAGCGCCAGGATCCTGGTTTCTGAATACCACTCTCCACATCGAGGATCTGGAGCTCCTCAGGGAAACGGCAGAGGCAAGGAAATCACCGGGGAGGCTAAATGTTCCTGTGATGTCAGAAGGCAGGAGAGCGCTCAACGGTTACTGAGGCCGTGGAGAACACAGGGCCAGCCTGAAGGAGCCAGCCGGCCACATCTGGGAACATCGTAACATTTTCTAAAAAAGAAAATAAATTACAATATATTGCATTTAAAAAAGAGTAAATAAAACATATGAGCTGAGGGCAGAAGGAAAAGCTCTTTGTAACAAAAGAAGGCATATGATAATATGTAGAAGGAATGATAAAATTGGAAAATCGCCATTTCGCAAACAACACTGTAAGAGCTGATTTAGGCAAGAGTCAACAGATGATGCTAAAAACACAGGGTGAAAAGATTCCCTTATTCTCAAAGTTTCATCCAACAGATTATTTATTACGAAGTTTTGAAAAAAAGGTATTTTCACAATAGTGATAGCATCTTAACCAAGGGACCAAAGTAAGGGAAGCCTCAGCAGGGACGGGCAGACGGGACTGTCCCCCTGTGACGAGAGGCAGCGGGGCACACCACCACCTGTGGCTGCGATGAGCTCCCACGCAGGCAGGTGCCCTGAAATGAGTCACGAGAAAACAAGGCCAAATTGGGGAATATTTTACAAAGCAACTAGCCTGGATTCGACAAACTCCTCAAATTGTAAAAGACAAAAAAAAAAAGAAATAGAAAAAGAAAAAGCCAAGAGGTGGTTACAGATTGAAGGAGACTAAGGAGACTTGACAGCTAAGTGCAAACTATCACCCTCGCTCAGATGCTGAAGCCGCATTCACTCAGCTACTGAGCACTCACACGGGGCAAGTGGAGACGTCTGCTTAGAGCCATATATTAGACGACATTACTGTGACGACGAAAATGATACTGTGTCCATGTAAACGGAGGTCCTTGTTCTCATGAGGTGCATGTTGAAGTATTTAGAGTAAGATATCATTATGTTTGCAACTTAATTTCAAATATTTCAGCCAAACAAGACATAAATGAAAAATGCATATATCGATAGAGGTCTTAAAGCAAATGTGGCAAAATGATAAATATTAGAACATCTTGGGGAAAGAAATATGTGTATTCATTGTACCATTCTTTTAACTTTTTCTAAGATTTAATTTTTTTTAATTTTGAAAAAATAATTCTCATCTCTAAGTGGCTTCATTTATTTGTCCAAGAACACGCTGAAATCCCAAACAGACATGAAGTCTCTTGGCTGCTATATCAGCAGATCTGCACATTCGCCTGGTACATAACGCTCCTTGGTGATCACGGGCCACCCAAGGGGCAAAATAAAACCACAGTGCAAATAATATCAGATGGGAGAGTTTCATTCCAATTAAGCCTCATCCGGCTTTTTTTGAAGGCATGGCAGTAAATGACCGAAAACCCCTTGTCAGGTGCAAGAAGTCATATAAAATTTCTAAGGATTAGCGGGTGGTTCATTAGTTAAAATTGATGGTAGATTTCCCTAATGTACACAGTAAGTTCTGAATAAAACAAAAAAATTTAAGACAACAAACAAAAAGCCTGTTTGAAACTGCTGAGTACAAACAGATTGACCACAGGCTCTGAACATAGATCATCTTCTGCTTCAACCTGCAGAGCTGAAGTTCAGGCTACTTGCTGGTTTAGAAAATGTTCATTCACTCAGGAAACATTGCGCGCTGTCCCAGCTGATGTAATGCAGAGAGAAACAAACAGGTAGTACAATGTCAGTGCTGTGAGAAAAGCAAGCAAGCAAGCAGTGTCCAGGAGAAAATAAAGACAGAGAGGGCGGAACAGGATGAAGGATGACCTTCCAGGTAGGTGGTGAGAACGCGTTCTGAGGAGGAGATCCGTGAGCAGAGGCATGAGGGACGCAAGCCGGAGAGCCAGGTGGGAGCTTTCATCAGGAGCCGTCAGGCGCGGGAGACAGAGGCAAGCACAAAACTCCACAAACTTAACCGAGAAGGACATCAGCGACCACCCGAATCACGAGAACGACCATCATCAAATGAGGGAATGGCCCGTCCAGTCATTTAACAGTTGGAGACGAGAGGTCAGTAAGGAGGACGACACAGTTTGCAATTTAAAAGGAAATATTCCGAATCCCAAGGGACCTAGAGAGGCTCTGGGAAAACTGAGGATCAATTTGTAAAGTGATGCTCTTGATGACGAGCCACATAGACAGAAAACGTGGTGAGTTTGTCAGGAAACCACACCAAGGGAAAAAGCCTTAAATAATTCTGTGTTCTTGCCAATAATTAGAATACAGTTGTGATTCAAATATAAATTAAATAAAAGAAAAAAACTTACTTTCATTTCTCAAGATAAAATACCAATCAAATATTTTAATACCATTTACTATGAAGGCTTGGTCTCCTTTTACATTGGGTTGCCTTTAAATGACTTTTCTTAAGTACCAATAATTCTGTGATGATGGGACCTCCTGTTTCCTGACTCTGGTGCGCCATCCCGAATTCCACCGTCCCCAGCAGGCACCACCCTCCCCACCCAATCTCCTGCCAGAAGGAAAGGCTGTTCCCAGGGTCTCAAAGAACCGCCAACGGCAAATATAGAAAAACCTGCAGTAAAAATAAAACTTGGCACGTGTTATGAGAGAAGCACAAAATATGAAGGAATTCAGAAAAACAAGACATTCCCTTTATTTAAAGGCAGGAGTGAGTCTGCATCAGGGGACTGCATCACAGAAGAATGGCCAGGAATTCCAGCGAGACGACGTGAAAACTCAGCGGGAGGCCAGAAAGGATCGACAGCCCATCTGGCCTCGCGTACCACGCATGGAAGAGGCTGGATGTGGGGCTGGCAGCAATACTGGGGCTGGAGCTCAGATCCTTCGAAACTGAGCTAAGTTGTTTGGACTTTAGACAAGGAGGAACAAGTGACGGACAGGGACGTAATCAGTGCTGTACTCTCTTTTTTCAGAAGAATTTGATATTATACACTAAAGTTTTATAAGTCCAATTTCTTCAAAACTCAACAAAAAAGCAATCTAATTTTGTGTACAGCCATCATTCCATTGATTACCCTAAAAAAAGTATATATTTTAGTCAATTCTCAATTATCTGCACAACATGGGAGCACTGGCAAGGATACCCCAAAATCAGTGTGAAGGTTACGCTGTCAGATTGGGACCAAGACCTGATTTCCTGAAGCAAGAAGAGCTGCTATGAGGAGCAGGCTCAGAAAGCCGTTCCTCGGGCAGCAAATAGAGAAGCCAGGAGCTCTCCTGCTGCCACGTGGATGCTGTCCCTGCTCAGTCAGCCCAAAGCTTTGATCCGGGGCCCCTCAACGCATGACAAGAGGACCAGAGTGAATCCAGATAAAAGTGGTACAGAGCACTTTACACATTTTCAACAGAAAAAATAACGTGGTGATCCACATACGGTCAACGCAAAGCATTGAGATTGTGCTGTGTAAGATCAGCAAATATCCACACTTCAGCACTTTGAATAGGATTGAAGATAATAAAGACTGGAAGTATCCTGAATTACCCAGGCATTAGCACTTTTTCTGTATTTTATTACTGATTCATTTATTCATTCATCAAACGTTCATTCATCAGCTACGCAAAAGGCATGCTGTGAACTGAGAGGAGACGTCCGTAATTGCTTCCACTCTCCCAGAAGGAGACTATGGTAACTCAGTGCAGTGTCACAGTTTCAAACGGGACCTTTAAGTTCAGGTGGCGGTACAGCTGGATTTCTCCACGTTGTTTTAGACGTTGAGGCTCTGGACCAGGTCAGCTTTCCACTCAGAAGCCCCGTGATCCTGGGCAAGTTCCATGTCTCTCTGGGGATCGTTTCCTCTTCCGTGAAATAAAAATAATAAAAGCACATATCCCATAGGCTGCTGAGAAGCCTGAGATGAGGTCGATCAAGTATTCACAGAGCCCAGCACCTAGCAGTAACTCAGTAAATGTTAGCTATGGGGCTGTTTAATTATTATCATTGGAATGAATGGGTCGTGTTATTATTAGAAGCTCAGAATGAAGTTTTAAATATTTAAATGATTCTGAAAAAACACAAAGATTCAATACCTACGTGTTTGAAGCAAGAAGAAAAAACAACTATGTTGCAAATCACAATATACTGCCACGTGTTCATCGCCTCACTGCAGGAGGCGACAGTCACTGAAGCCAGGGGACCGGGAACTGAGATGCCAGCTGCTCCCTCTGTGGTTAGAGCTGCAGGAAGCCCTTTCCTGATCCTTAGGGGGGCAGGTCCACCCACCTGCATGGACCAGAGGAATCACAAGTCGATCCACTGACGGACGCCTGAGAAATAAGGCCAGACCCGAGGCACAGAGCTCATTTCACAAACTCGCCGTGGTTGTGTGGCAGCAGAATCTCGCAGCCCTTTTTTATTTTACTTTCCTCCTTTGCTGTCACTACTGCATGTGCTCTTTTTCCCATGGATTTGATGTGAGCTGTGCTGGAACACCTCTTCCTGAGACCCTTCAGGATGCCCTCGAAGGGATTTAGGCCTCTGAAGCATCTTTAAGTTAAAGAGAATTTGAGTGGGGAGAATTCGTTTTCATCCCTCCCCCGACAAGGCAACGGTGTGAGGTGCCTGCTGAGTGCACACTGTCCTCTCAGCAGAAACAATGCCTCACGCCAGCCTTTCCTCCCTCAATAAAGCTGCTGGTTCTGGAATGTTCTAACACACCAGAGTGTGAAAGCTAGGACTCGACTGTGGAGAAATGGTTTTAAGGTGTTGTGGTTTTGTTTTTTGTTTTTCTACTATTGTCTTATTTGCACTCAAAAAGCTTTAAATAAGGAATGTTTGACACTGTAGACAGAGGGGCAGACAGGCACCTTCCTCTGCTCACCTGTCTTCCCACCTCGAGCTACTCCAGACCATCAGGTGAGACAGACTCCCTGGCCAGACATCTCTGACCTTTGTGTTTCTGTTCTTTCTCTGAAACGATAAGCCTGGGACCCTCCTGACATTCCTAAAAGGTAAGTGGGAACGAGCCCAGCAGCTCCCTGACTGTTATAGTCTGTGTCCTTCTGGAATCAGCACGTGTCAGGATGGGAGGCCAGACAATTTCTCTCCTACACACGGGGGGGCAATCTTTCCCAGTGGTTGGGAGTGTTGGGGCCCAGGGAGACCACCCACAATGGCATATTGACTACTTTGAATTGAAGTTACTTGAGAACAAAAGGGCTGTTCTGAGCCTCCTGTCTCCGCTCCCCCAACAGCAGGAAGTAATCTCCCTGTGGCAGGTGCTCCCCCTGCATCCTCGTCTCCGGAGCTGGGGCCTCAGGGCCAGGAAGCTGCACGAGTTAGTTGATTTACTACCTCAGAGCTAAACTCTGCCTAAACTCATCAGCACCTACGCACCCCGAACTGAAGTTTCTTTGTCCTGCCATTGCTCACAAATCTGCTTCTTTGTGTAAACGGGATGTAAACTGCCTGCTTTGTTCACTCCCCAAGTATCACTTCCCCGATTCTCCCATGAGAACTTTGTTAAATTGGGTTTTTCTCCTGTTAATCTGGTCTTGGGTGAATTTTATTAATAGCCCAGCCATAAGCACACAAGAAGGCAGAAGGGGGATTTTCCCTCCTTGACGGGAGCAAATTATTTGGATTTACACAAAACCTAGATATCAACCCAGCCTCAAACTTTCAGCTGAGTAACTTGAACAAGCTGCCACTTTGCTGACTCCACTTACCCAACTATAAACGGGATAAAATGTCTCAGAGGATTGTTGTGAGGACAAATGAGGTACTCATTTTAAAAGGCATCAGCCTCTGTGATCCCTGGCGTTGGCAAACACTCACTGGTTTGGGGCTATTATTCTACAGTTGTCTTCATTTCTTCCTGTCCCAACTGTGAACACAGACTTTCAAGTCAGCCAGATCCAGGTTCAAAGAATATTTCATATGTAAGATATTTGAGGTAGGCTTCACCTTTCTGAATCTCAGGTTTTTCATCTATGTTCTCAAAGGTGTTTTGAGGATTAAGTGCAATAATGATCATAAAGTACCTAACATACAGCCTAGAACTTAATAGTTGCTCCATAGGTGGCAGTTTCTTTCCCCATTTCCATTAATGTATATCCCAGCTAATACACAAATGTCAACACATAATAATTGGATTGCCGGGAAGATGGCATCGTAAGAGGACTCTGAACTCACCTCCTACCACAGACACGACAAATAGACAACTACCCTGGGAACAATTTCCCCTGAGAAAGAACCAGAAACTGGATAAAAAGAACCCCCATAACAAGGGACAGTGCTGCCTGAGGTAGAAGAGGCAGAAATACCTTCCTGGAGAGGAAAAGCCACCTTCAAGCTGTGGCACTTCACAGCCGGGAGCAATCCTAAGCCACATAGGGCATCGGCCCTGCCTTCCAAAGCCTGAAACAATCGGGTGCACCCATGCCGGGGGCCAACACCACTGAGCTGTACTCCTGAGAGAGCTGACAGCAGCCCTGCAGGCTGAAGGCCAACAGCAACTGTAAGCCCCTGAGCCTAGAAATCAGTCATGCTGAGGGCCTGCTCACTTAACAGAAAAACTACAATAGGAATGTGCTATCAGCTCTTGCAGCCAACTGTGCTGCAGCTCCTCATGCCTAATAAAGTGACTGAAGGGTCCACAGCACCCACATGCGGCCGAGCATTACAACCAGACAGCCAGGGGGACCGTACAGCCTCCCTGGGCACCTACAGCAAGAGTAACCCTGCCACAACAGGAGGACACATAGCCCACACATGGGCCACTCCTGGAACATTTGGAACTGGTGACGCGAGTGAAGCACACAGCTGGGCCTCGTAAGGCATATCTTACATAAGGCCACTTCTCCAAGATTGGGAGACATGGCTGATCTACCTAAAACATAGATATAAGCACAGAGAAAGAGGCAAAATGAGGAGACAAAGGAATATGTTCCAAATAAGGGAACAAGACAAATCCTCAGAAAAAGAACTAAATGAAGCACAGATGAAACTCTACCTCATAGGGAGCACAAACAGAGTCATAAGGATGCTCACTGATCTTGGGAGAAAAGAGAGGAATACAGTAAATGAAGCACAGATGAAACTCTACCTCATAGGAGCACAAACAGGGTCATAAGGATGCTCATTGATCTTGGGAGAAGAAAAGAGGAATACAGTAAGAACTTCAACAAAGAACTTGAAAATGTCAAAAAGAACCAAACAGAAATGAAGACTACAATAATGGAAATGAAAAATTCACTAGAGGGACTCAATAGCAGAGTAGATGATACAGAAGAACAGATCAGGGAGCTGGGCAAAAGGCTAGAGGAAATCACCTCAGCTCAACAGAAAAATGAAAACAGAATTAAAAAGAATGAAAACAGTCTAAGGGAACTCTGGGACAACATTAAGCACACTAACATTCATGTAATAGGTGTCCCTGAAGGAGGAGAGAGAGACAAAGGGGCAGGGAATGTATCTGAAGAAATAATAGCTGAAAACTTCCCTAACCCAAGAAAGGAAACAAACATCCAGGTACAGGAAGCACAGAGGGCACCAAAAATGGTAAACCCAAAGAAGCCCACACATTACAACTAAAATGTCAAAGGCTAAAGATAAAGAGAGAATCCTAAAAGCAGCAAGAGAAAGGTAACAAGTTACACACAGAGGAAACCCCACAGGGCTATCAGCTGACTTCACAGTAGAATCCTTCAGGCTAGAAGGGAGTGGCATGATATATTTAAAGTGCTGAAAGAAAACACACACCGCCAAGAATGCTCACCCAGCAAGGTAATCATTCAGATGGAAGGAGAGATAAAGAGTTTCCCAGACAAGGAAAAACTAAAGGAGTTTACCCCCAAGAACCCAGTCTTATGAGAAATGCTAAAGGGACTCAAGTGGAAAAGAAAAGACCACAAATAGGAATAAGAAAATTATCGAAAAAATAATTTGAAAAATCACTGGTAAAGGCAAATATACAGTAAATGTAGCAGATGATCCACCTATGAAACTAACATGAAGGTGAAAAGACAAAACTACTAAAGTTATCTATTTCCATGATAAAAAGTTAACAGATACACACACCAAAAAGAGCAGTGAAATACGATATCAAAAACATGCCATGTAGGAGGAGAGGAGTCACAGAGGAGCTTGTAGAAAGAGGTCAGACTTAAGAGACCAGCAGCTTAATACGGGTTGCTATTTATGTAAGTTATTATATATGAACCTCACGGTAATCATAAACCAGAAACCCGTAATAAATACGCAAATAAGTAAGAGAAAGGAAATCAAACATAATACTAAAGAAAACCATCAAACCACAAGGGACGAGAGCAAGAGAAAAAGAAAGGAAGAGAGAAGAAGTACTGAAACATCCAGAACAGAAGCAACAAAATGGCAACAAGTACAAACTCGTCAATAGCTACTTTAACTGTCAATGGACTAAACGCTTCAATCAAAAGACATAGGGTGGCTGACTGAATTAAAAAAAACCAGACCCATATATATGCTGCATACAAGAGACACACTTCAGACCTAAAGACACTTACAAACGGGAAGTGAAAGGGTGGAAAAAGATACTCCATGCAAATGGCAATGAACTATGGCTTTTCTACTTACCCGTGTGATGTGCCTAAATTATTTAACCTCTCTGGTCTTACAGGTTTCTCATATGTAAATGGAGGATGAGACCAGTGTCATAGCTGTAAAGTTTAAATAAAATGTTAATGAAATGTTATTTCTCGTTGTAGAATATTATGTTTTCTAAAGATGGCTGGCGTATATATTTATCCCATCCCACACTGTCTTCTTATAGTGTGATATCGGCACTCCTCTATCAAGAGATGGGGTCTATTCTACTTCCTCTTGAAACAGGGTGGATCTTTGTAATTGCCTCAGAACAGAGACGTAGCAGATGCGACGCTGCTGGACTCCTGAAGGTAGATCTTGAAGGTGACATGGCTGGTACTTGGCTCTTAGTCTCTTCTGAAACTCTCACCCTTTGAACCAGCAGCATGTTGTGAGGCTGCCCAGGACACATGGAGAGGCCATGTGGCGTTCCAGCTGAAAGTCCAGCTGAGGTCTCAGCTGACGGCCGTCATTAACCACCAGACACGCCGGCGAAGGAACCTCGAGGTCACACTATCTCTCAGCCTCAAGTCTTCAGTTGAGACCTCAGACATCCTCGAGTAGAAACAGTCATCACCACTGTGCCCTTTCCTAATTCCTGACCCAGAATCCGGGAGCCCAATAAATCACTGTTTTACACCACTAAGTATCAGGGTTATTTATTACACAGCACAGGCAGCAGAATACTTGACAAACGGTAATTATTGTATGATATGATGTCAGTACTCCTCAAATGTGATGGGATAACATTATCACAATCACTATCATTTGCATCATCATCATCACTATTTCATGACATTTCTTAGTGTATTTCAATGCGTATTTTATTTACGGAAATGCGAAGTCAAGGGGAACGCATGGCTCAGTTTGTTTAAAGGTTCTTTAACCCTGACCTTCCAAAGCACAGATTCCCTGAAGTGGAGAGCACCCACAGTGTTTTCATGTGTTCTTGCCACTGAAGGCCTGAGTCAGGAGAAACTTCTAGAAGTGTTTGACAAGCTGTTGGTATCTGAGGCTTATTTTAATTATGCTGAACAATCAAGAGAATTGAAATAGACTGCGGTAAAGACAAGCATTTTTTGCAAGTTCCCAAACACAATGCATGTTTAATGTGCCTAACTTTTTACAGCAGCTATTGGAACAAAAAAAAAATGACCTAGACAAGCTCTTCCAACAGCAAAACGATGCTTTCTGATGATAATTGGCAGCAAGACAATTTGCTCTTGTTTATTTATAGTGAATTTACAGAATTACTCTTAAAAAGTAAACCTTTTGCTCCTAGCGGAAAAGTGTATAGAATAGTACTGTTTCGTGGTACCAGGCAGCGACAGATGCTGGCAGTGTGCTTGGCTGCCTGGTTGATTCTTAGCTCTTCCTCGGGCTAATGAGCTTTTTATGGCTCCATTTTATTCTCCCACCTTCCACCCTCAATTGTCTTTCATTTCCACCTTCTTGCTGAAACTTATAAAGGCAAAATGCTTTTTAAATATGTGAAATAGCACTATTTCATTGAAGAAAAGTGCTAATGTGAGGAAGGAAGGATAAGAAATAATGGTGGGACTGCAAAGCTTGAACCATGTAACAGATGCCCTTCTGAAGTGCTCAGCATAACTCAGACTTTGCTATATTACACTTCAGATAAACTATAGAGTTCAATGCTGAAAGAAATTTTTATTAAATCTAAGTCTATTTATTTTGTAAATACAAATGTTAAAATATCATTCTTGTTTAACATAAGAAATGCCTAGAGTTGAAAATGGATATCACATAAATATTTAGTTACAGATGAATAAAAAGTCAATGCAAAAGATAAAATAAAAAACAAAAAGTATCATATTTCAATATGTAAAAATAATTATCCATTTTTGGATAAATGAAGAGATTTATTTTTAATGTTTGTAACCATAAAGAGATCTTTAAAAATAGATTGATGGATTTGGTATCATAAACATTTGAAACTTAAATCCATAAAATATAATTCAAGTTAATTTAAAAAGTAAATGGAAAAGGGAAAAAAATTACAACATATGCAATAAGTAATTTGATGTATATGTATGCATGTAAATAGAGGGAGAGACAGACACAAAGGTATACAAACACAGCTATTAGAAAGAATAAAGTCCTACACATACAGCTATGCTGAAATAGAATGTAAGTTAAAGTGTAAGTTGTAAAACAACATTTATATTACAATTTAATTTTTTGCAAAATAATATTGATAAAAATGATATATAGAAAAAACTAAAGTTATGCACCAAGCAGTTAATAAAAGTTATCTCTAGGGATGGGGTTATGAGAACGTTTCTTTCTTCAATCCATATCTCCATAAGGATCAAACTCTTATGTAAAGAACATGTATTATTATTTCCTAATTAGAATATGTAATAAGTTGCAATAAAACAGGAAGCAAAGAGAAGATTCAATTTTGCCTATTTATGTGGAACCTACAGAACAAATCCTTTTAAAACTCCAAAGGAATCTCTGGCTCCTTTTGTTTGAGTGAAAGTTTCTTGCGTTAAGAGTTATAAGAGGAAGACATCAGCAAGATGGCAGAACAGCAGGCTCCTGAGCTTCCCTCCTCGCTGGGAGCGCACCACATAAACAGCTGCATATGGATCAATTCCCTCTGAAAGAAACCCAGAAACTAGTTAGCTGACTTCTGCACATCAGGCAACTGAGAAAATACCCACATGGAAATGGGTGGGAAAAGCTGGGACGCACACACCACAAATCCCATCACAGTCAGTAGGGAGCCCCCAGTGCCCAGCTTCTCCCTGAGGAGCAAAGGGTCTGGACCACACATCTAGTACCCCGACTTATACACCTGCCACCTGAGAGGCTGGCTCCTAAATCACCCTGCTCCGGGAGCTGACACGGCTTGGCATTCACAAGTCCCCCAGGACCAAAGAGAACACAGAGGCAGTTTTAAACGGCTGCACAGCAGTCCCAGGGGCTATTCCGCCAGCTTAGCACAAAGAAAGGAGGAAAAAATACCCAGCTCCTAGTTTCCCCTAATAGAGGCTGGACTGCATATCTAACATCCTGACTTTCACAGCTGCTGCCTAAAGATTGGGCTTCCATAACATGCATCTGGGAGCTGACAGGGCAGGGATTAGTAGTCTCTGGGGGCCTGAACAAGCACATGGGCATTGTCCTCACCTTCCAGCCACCAACAGGACTTGGCCCACACTAACCTCCTGGGGACCACTAAGAAGAAAAATGGCAGTTTGGACAAACACAAAGGTTTGAGAGGCACCCAGAATCCCAGCCTGGGCTGATTTTCAGGGCTTGTCTCAGGGAGAGGTGGCTATTTCATGTCATGCACAGAAAGCAACACAGAGAGTCAAGAAAAATGAGGAAATAAGAGAATATGTTCCAAACAAAAGAACAAAATAGCAACCAACTATTGAAATGAAAGATAAGAGATTTACTAGATAGAATTCAAATAACAGCCATGAAGATGTTTACTGAGATTAGGAGAGCAATGCACAAACAAAGTGAGAATTCCAACAAAAAGATAGAAATATATATATATATATATATATATATATATATATAAAAGTCCCAAACTGAAACCATAAAGCTGGAGAACACAATAATTGAACTGAAATATTCAACAGAAGGATTCAACAACAGACCAGATCAAGCAGAAGGAAGGGTCACCAAACTCCAAGACAGGGCAGTGGGAATCCTCCAATGAGAGGAACAAACAGGAAAAAGGATGGAACAGAGTAACAGTAGCTTAAGGGCCTGATGGGGCATCATCAGTGGAACAATACCCACTGTGAGAGTCCCAGAAGGAGGGAGAGGAAGGGGCAGAAAGCTGATTCGAAGAAATAATGGCTGAAAACTTCCAAACCTGGGGAAAGAAAGAAACATCCAGATCCAGGAAGCCCAAAGAATACTGATAAGATGAATCCAAGGAGGCCCACAGCAGGACACACTATAATCAAAAAGTCAGAATTTAAAGACAAAAACAGGGTTTTGAAAGCAGCAAGAGAAGAGTAATTTGTTGCGTATAAACGAACCAGACCATCAGCAGGTTTTGCGGCAGACACCTTGTGGGCAAGAACAGAGTGGGAAGATACTTCAAAGTGCTGAAAGGAAAAACCTGCCAACCAAGAATGCTTTATCCAGCACAGTTGTCCTTCAGATTTAAGGAAAGATGAAGATATTCCCAGACAAAAAAAAAAAGCTGGAGGAGTTCATCACCACTAGACCTGCCTTAAGGGACATGCTAAAGGGAGTTCTTCAAGCTGACATGAAAGGGTGCTATTGAGTAATATAGAAGTATAAAACTCACCAGGAAAGGTAAATACAATTAAATAGATGGCCATAGTAAGCCCTTATCTATCAATAATCACTTTAGATGTAAATAGACTAAATTCTCCAGTCAAAAGCCATAGAGTGGCTGAAGGAATAGGCAAACTGGACAGCCACAAGCAAAAGAAGAAATTGGACCCTACCTTACACCATACACAAAAATCAACTCCAAATGGATTAGAGACTTAAACATAAAACCTGAAACCATAAAACTTCCAGAAGAAAACATAGGAGAAAAGCCCCTTGATGTCAGCCTTGGCAATGACTTTTTGGATTTGACACCAGAAGTGCAAAAAACAAAAGCAAAAATAAAGAGGTAAGACTACACCAAACTAAAAAGTATCTGCTGAGCAAAGGAAACCACCAACAAAATGAAAAGGCAACCCGCAGAATGGGAGAAAATATTTGCAAACCACATCCAATAAAGAGTTAATATCCAAAATATATAAGGAACTCTTATAACTAAATAGCAAAAAACACAAATAGGTAGGATTAAAAATGGGCAAAGGACCCAAATAGACCTTTTTCCAAAGAAGATGTACAAATGGCTAACAGGTATATGAAAAGATAGTCAAAATCACTAATCAGGGAAATGCAAACCAAAACCAGTGATATATCACCTCACACCTGTTAGGATGGCTATTATCCAAAAGACAAGAGATAACAAATGCTGGCAAAGATATGGAAAAAAGGGAACCCTTGAGCACTGTTGGTGGGAATGCAAATTGATGCAGCCACTATGGAAAACATTATGGAGGATCCTCAAAAAATTAAAAATAGAATATCATAGAATCCATCAATTCCACTTCAGGGTCTTTATCCAAAGGAAATAAAGTCAGTTTCTCAAAGAGATATCAGCAGCCCCATGTTCACTGCAGCATTCTTCATGGTAGCCAAAATATGGAAACAACCTAAGTGTTCATCAATGGGTGAATGTTAAAGAAAATGTGGTGTATATATACACTGTAGAATATTATTCAGCCTTAAAAAAGAAGGAAATCCTTCCATTTGCAATGTGAGTAAACCTGCAGGACATTATCCTAAGGGAAATAAGTCAGAAACAGAAAGACAAATACTGAATGACCTCATTTATATGTGGAATCCGCACACACACAAAACCTAAGCTAATATTAACAGAGATGGAATGGTGGTTACCAGAGGCTGAGGTGCGGGGAATTTGGGAGATAAAAAAAAAAGAAGAAAAAGAGGTAGACTGGAGGTTGCTTGGGGCTGGACACAATGGGTCATGGGAGCTGCTGTCTAACGGGGACTGAGTTCCAGTTTTGCCAAATGAAGAGCTCTGGCAATGGATGGTGGTGATAGTTGTACAACATAAACGTACTTAATGCCACCGAATTGTATACTGAAAAATGGTTAAGATAGTGAATTTTATTTTATATGTATTTTCCCACAATAAAAACATTGGAAAAAATTACTACTAAAAAAGCAGGAACTATAGAATTAATAGGAATAACCACAACAGTGATGATGGTGATGATGATGATGCACCCTGAGCCTTCACTTTAAAGAAAGGAGAGTCTCTGATAACAGTTAAAGAAGAAGAGTTGCCAGAAATGAGCTTGTCACTGATTAGGTCTTGTTTTATTAGGATTTAGTCCATAGTTGATGCAAATGCAGATATGTGACGTCCACCATATTCCAGTCACGTACTCCATAACTACGGACAACAAACAAACAAAAATAAAATGCACGCATGAAAGGAAATCCTACAACAAAGACAACCTTCAGAGTGCGGTAGAACAGCCTTCAGACTCCATGGGCTCAGATTCTTGGTATTTAGAACAAAACTTTCCCTTGACAACTCAATAAATAAAAGGGTTGACCAATCCAATTCACAATTTAAAAAGGAGAATATTTAAATTACTTCAGAAGAAAGCTTTTTAAGTACCTTTAATCCATTTACAAAAATAAAAGTCCCTTTACAGATAAAGTGATGTTAATAAAACCAGAACTTTGAGACTTTGTGGATGTTGAACAGCACAAATATCCAGTTCTTTAGAACGTGCCGCTGGTTTGTCCAGCCTCCTCAACCCAACCTGTTCAGATTGGAGATCTTTGTAGAATATCGATAATTCAGACACGGCTTCTGGGCGAGTCAGGCTTTGTGTGGCCCCTACAGCTCAGGGAGCCCTCTAAGAGGGGTGAAAACGCACCATCTGTGACAGTGGTTGCTGCCGCCCCTCCCATGGGCATCGTTAGCCAGCCGGCAGGCCTGCTTCTCCCTGCTCTGCGTTTTATAATGGAGGGAGAGAGCGCTCTTCTGCTGGAGCACGTCGCACTCTCTGAAGAACTAAGGGAAACTTTCCTTTTCCAGCAGATCTTATTTACCCTCCAGGCATTTTTTCCAGCTGGGGCCTGGTGAACCCCTTTCTGCTTTGTGCTTTTAGGGAGCAAATCCCACATTCACTTTTCTTCACACTGACACGTCCTTGCGCCACAGAGAGTCCCTCTTACCATATCATCACTTTCTCCCAATTTTGTAAGATGAAGATCACAGGGGAAGGGTGAATCAAGTGTTTCCATGGGTTTCCCCAGCAAGGAGAAACTGGTCCAGCCATTTCTGAGATGATTACAAGGCGAGCAAAGGGCGTTTTGCCATGTCAACGTCAGGATCTGGAACCTTAGTACCTTGTTAAAACACTGTTCCCAAACAAGACGCAAAATGAAACCGGGGTTCTGTTTCTACTTGGGTAACTGTAAACGTCAGCAGTGTGAGCGCAGAAATTACTCAAGGAATCTGAAACACAGAGGAGAGTGTAAAATCTGAGAATACAGGGGCCGGCCCCGTGGCCGAGTGGTTAAGTTCGCGCGCTCCGCTGCAGGCGGCCCAGGGTTTCGTTGGTTCGAATCCTGGGCGCGGACATGTCACTGCTCATCAAACCACGCTGAGGCAGTGTCCCACATGCCACAACTAGAAGGACCCACAACGAAGAATATACAACTATGTACTGGGGGGCTTTGGGGAGAAAAAGGAAAAAAATAAAATCTTTAAAAAATAAAAAATCTGAGAATATAAAGACAAGCGCAGCCAGATTGTTACTTGCAACTTGTCTTCAGACTCTAATTGCAGTGTCGCATAATAGGAGAGACAAAAAAAGAGAATGGAAAGAAAAGAGAGAGGATAAGAAAAATTAATACTGACAAATATTGTTGGTATTTCATTTAGTATGAACTATTACGACATTTAAGTAAGAGAACCAGATACAATACATTTTGGACATTTAGATCCATCTAAAACGAATCCTACTTCAATATTCTTTCTTCTTTATCCGGCGTTTTCCTACAGGAAAAGCTCTCGTGGGTAGCCTGGCTACAAACTTCTAATTTGTTAAGTTTCTCATCTAGCAATCAAGGGTATGTGTTCATTAATTTTAAACTCATGATTCCAGACTCACGAGTCAACACACCGTGAGTGCTGGAAAGATCGACGTGGAAAGAGCTTTATTCAAAGTTTGTTTTTATTATCATCTCCATCCCGTCTTACTAAATAGACTACCTACGAATATGGTGATGAGTAATTTGGACTCAGAGTTTGCTTCTGTTAAACAAAGCATCAGGATCGCCCTCGGGGGATCTCCGGTCTGAGTCTCAATCTGAAGCACCCACCAGTCAGTGAGCACTGGACTTGGAGTCGGTCCCAGACCCTGAACTGAAACCTCGAGAGACAGAGGCTGCCTGCCAAGAAGAGAACCGTGCGCAGCTGAGCAGATGATGCTGCCTTGTGACACTACGCCCTGCTCCACAGCCTCAGGGCTTCTGTCCAGGAGAAAGCCTCGGAACCGGTGCGTCAGCCAAAATCCGTAAAGTCAGCATGAAACACAGTGTGTACCATCTATCTCCCAAGAATAAACACACATTGTAAAACTAGAAACGCACACAACCTCCTTCATCTAGCAGCGCACGTGAAAGCCCGGGGCAGACCCCAGCGCACAGGGGCCCACTGGGATGACCTGCAGCGGAGAAACAGGGCACCTCTCAGGGGCGGCCCCACAGGACGCCGTGACCCACTTCAAGCCAGAGGTCGCTGAACGTCCCTTTCTGCACCTTCTTCCCTCCCACCCCTTCTCCCCAGAGAAAAAGAGTACCGTTTTTCCACATCTGTCACCAAAGTGTTGATTACCGCAGTCCGTCAGTTTGGGGCCCCACCAAGGGCAAGATAAGTTCTATTCCACCTAAACGTGGCTTAGATTATATTTCGGCTCCTCCCAATCAAGCTGCGGGAAACCAAGTCTGTCTACCCATAGTAACCACAGAACAGATTTCCAGGCAAAGGGTGGGAGGACCCACTCCTTGGCTCTCCCTTGAGTATTTGTGGCTTCTTGTGCTCACACCGCATGGTCGAAGGAGGTAATAGTGAGGTGGCGGAGAGTGGGACCTCTGTGCTCTTGTCTCGGCCCCAATGCTGTGCTCAGCTCTGGTCACCGTGTCGTATTTGACAAGCCACAGAACTTCCCAAGCCTTGGTCTTGTCATCTACAACACAGGAATAATAGAACGAAACCCAGGATGTGATGCTGAGAGGATCCAGTGAACTAATTCAGGTGACATATTTGGAATAGCGACTTCTACCGGTCATGCTCAGTAACGCTGGCTCTCGTGTTAGAGAAAGATTCCCTTGTAGGACAAGCACGTGGCCTAAAAAGCTCCTACGCATATTCATACCCAAAGTCTCGAATTCACGATATGTCGTTCTCTAAATTCCCAAAGCCCTCCACCAGCTAAAGCCATCCAGAAGCTGGACAAAAGCTCTAGCCCCGGTAATTTTATTTGTTCTTAGAGAAAACAATGCTTAAACACTGTGTCCGCGGACTGTGTCAGTCATCCGGACTTTGTAACAAAGAAATGGAAGACATCGCCCCACGTCTCATAATGAGGTGGGGGTGGGAGGGGAAGCAGTGACCAGTGACCACACGTGGTCTGATGGCCCTTCCTCTAAGGTGCTCACGGTAATAGCCCAAATCTCTGTCTGTCCCATGTCCTGTGTCCTAATCTGCTCTTTTCGTTGTTGCTGTTGCTTTGAGAATCTCCGAGGGTTCTAGCACAGCTCAACCCACTCCCCATCACGCGGGGCCTCTCCCCTAAAGGCTGCGGCCACTGCCTGGGCTCCGGTCAGCTCCAATCCGCTCCATCTCCACGCACAGACAGAGGTAAGCTGAAGAGTCGGAGAGGGCAGGGACCCAGTCTGGGGTTAGTGCATCATTATAACCCCAGAACCCAGCCCAGTGCCTGGCACAGAGCACCTATGAACAGATGAATGAATGTATGAAAGAATTCGTGAGTGAATACATAAAACAATAAACAGGATTTTTCTTTTTCTCTCTTCTCCCCCTAAGTCCATATATGGACAATCAAAAGAAGCAATAAAAAGTGTTCGGTTAATATCATATTAATCTCTACAATGATACCCTCTGCCCATAAGGAAGAAAAGCTTGTTTTGTACCATCTCACAGTATTCTGATGTCAAACATCTCAGTGTCTCTGGGATCTCGCATCTGCGTCACTCAAAAGGCAGTCCTTCTCAGAACAAAACAGCGTCTCTGCCCCTCCTCACAGGATGAGTTTGGGCCCCATTTCCCCCTCTCCTCTGGGGTAGAACATGAAAATTTCAGAATAGCTCGTACGGTCCCTGCTCCAGGATGGCGGGGGTGGTGATGACATTGATCACACAGTAACATTCATGCAGGCGTTTTCAGTGTGAGAGTCTAACTCTCCACGACACGCGGTCCAGGAAGTAGGAACCATAGCCCATTTGTGAGAGGGAAACTGAGGCTCCTGAGGACAGAACTCCAGAGTCAGTGGTGGTGCAGCCAGGAATCAGATCCCGTGTGCTCGGCGCCAAGACCCGCGGTTGGTAAATAAGTGACCATTTGGGGCAGATCAAGACCAGGTTTGGTGGTGACAAGGGAAGCTGTGCTGTGCGCAGGGCACATCCCCTGCCTCCCCTGACCTGCACCCACCCACTTCCCACCCGTCCCACTCCAGTCTGGTCCTGTGCCGGGTTTGACCAGGGGAACGTGAGCTGAAACGCAGCCCGTCACATCCAAACTAAACTGCCCACACACTTGTGTGCTTCAGCTTCGCCTCTGACCCTCCCTAGGCCACAAGAAGGGGCCACCCGCAGATGGACACAGAGCCACGTGGCCCTGCTGTGAGCCACCAAAATTTGGGGTTGTCTATTTGAAAGAAAGCTCACTAATATTATTGATAGATTAGAAGTGTATACTTAGTTGAAGAAACAGAAAAAGGACATGAATGAGCCCCATCAAACATACGGCTGTGGAGGAAAAGAGAAAGATGACAAAAACGCCTAGAGAGATCAGGGCAATGAAAGAACATTTTTAAATACATGTTTTTTTAATAAAAAGGGGATCGGTCTTGCATTATCCAAGAAGATGACTTGTCACTTAAAGTCCCAAAATAAAATGAAAAGAAAGAAGAAGTAAAAACAGACCGCAGGCCCAGCAGGAAGACAGAGAGCAAGCGTCTGGAAGGCGCCGGTCTCAAGGACAGAGAGTGTGTTCTGGAAATGCGAGAGGCGGAATTCAGGGCCAAGCACTGTGACTAGACGGGGCCCAGGCCCCGCGTGCCAGTTGGACGCCAAGCACGTGGCGTTGAGCAGAAAGCCCATCAAAGTTTCACGCCCACTCCACCCTGTGACAGACAAAGCTGAGACCCAGGGGGAGACGAGGCTCGAATGCAGGCAGCCCTCCCCGCGTCTGCGCCTCTCCACCCTCAGCAGTGGCGTTTGCTTCTTGGGAAAAAGGAGACATTTCTTCTGTGACTGGAAGATGTCGGGCTCATTTTATGAGGGGAGAGCAGGAGGCTGCCAACATCCTGCCTGGTGTCACCGGTTCTCTTCGGAAAGTGAGATGAAATGACGCGGATGCTGGCGGGAATGTGGGACTGTCGACAGGGGGAGAAGAGAGGGACTTCCACGGGGAGGATTCTGGCACCAGTCTGCCCAGGGAGGTTACCTGCTCCAGCTGCGCCTGGAAACCCAGGTATAAAATCACACACAGCTGACGACGGGTCTGACTCAGAGCCGAGGGTCCGAGGGCAGGTGTCGCCGAAGAACGAGGCTGTGAGGAGCTCGAGCCCCCGGCGTGAGAGCACAGAGCCCAGCCAGGAGGACTGCAAACAGTCCCCTAAGCGGCCTTGGACGCTGCCTCCCGCCATCTGCTCAGAAGAGCCAGGAAAGCCCCTCACTTCCCCTTACGTTCCCTCCGTCACGTAATGCTTTCCCTGACGTCCTCTCTGTGCAAGATAGAAATGCGTTACTTTTGTTTTCTTTTTTCTCTTCCTTACTTCTGGCCCCATCTCCATGATCTGGTGGCTTTACACAGTGAATCACAAGGCGAGGTCTCAGCAAAACTCCCCCAGGCTGCTGGGGGTACAGAGCGTCCCCAGATCTACACCTACAGAAACGAACGCAACAAAAAAGACAGAGGAGTGGAGAGCTGTCTGAGTGAGGATTCAGCCCAGCGCCCACTCCCGCATGACTGAGATCCCACCTTCTCTGTCAGGAAGGCCTGTTTCCTTCCTCTGATCTGCACCTGCCTGTGGTCGGCCTCGGCCAACAGGACGCAGCAGAAGCAACGATGTGTCACTTCCCAGCCCAGACTCAAGAAGTCTTCACTCGTCCTCGGTTTCCCCTGGAATCCTGGCAGACCTCAGGGAACTAAGCCCGGCCAGCCCACTGGGGGTGAGAGGCCACGTGGAGCAGAAAAAGCCACACCAGCCGGGTCACCCCAAGGCGACCAGACATAGGGCGGCACCCAGCTGAGACAGAAAGGCCTCCTGCCTGAGCCCGGCCCAGGCTGTCGACCTGAGGACAACCCAAATAAACAGTTGCTGTTTAAGGCCCTGATTCCAGGGTGGTTGGTTATGCAGCAAAAGTTCACAAATTCAGGAACCTACTTACTGTCCACGCCCCTCGAGCAGGCCTGGCCTGATCCCGGTGAGCGGAGGACATGTGTCCTCGTCCCTCCCAGCCTCTTCTCTCAAGCTTGAGTCGGCAGGACCCCAGGGCGGCAGGTCAGTGCGGACAGAGGTGGGTCCAGAGGACAGGCTCTGGTGCACCCTCTGCTCCCCCGAAACCCGCATCCCACAAAGACAACGAACTACGAGGCCGGCCTGGTTCTCCCCACGTGTGGGTTTTCACGGTCTGGAATTCTGCGTTATTATCTGTTGGCCCAACAGGGGCCTGGGCGAGGCCAAGAGGGCCGTGGAAGAAAGCAGCAGGCTCCCCCAGGGGAATGAGGACATGGCTACCCCAAGGGAGAGGGCGAAACAGGGCCAATCTGCTGATGGGCCCAGGGCCGAAGGATGGTTCCCAAAAGGCAAGACAGGACCTGCTGGCCCCGCTGGGACACAGCGGATCTCTCCAGCAGTGAGCGCCCCTGCGTAGGGGCAGGACAGCACGGCTGTCAGTGAGTCTGACCGCGGAGGTGGAGGCTCAGCAGGAAAGGTGGACACCGTGGTGCCAGCGTCAGGAAGCCTGTCAGCGAGGCCACAGGACCACCTGCTGGAGACGCCAGGAGCGAGCCGGAGGCTCCCGCTGCAGAGGGCTGAGCACCTGGGCTCTGAGCGAGCAAACTCAAGGGAGAAGAAAGTTCTGGAGAAATCCGTGGTAATTTAAATGTTGTGAGATGAAATTTGGATAATGTCTCTCAAATAATTTAAAACATTGACAAAGTCTGGAAAATGGGCTGTAAATGAGGTTTCTGATTTTCAAGATCAGCCAACTTCTCGCCTCCTGAGGAAACGTGAACCCCATCACTCATCCCCTCGGTCGCCACCTCCTGTCACTGCTGGTCAATCCAGGGATGCAGCGGTGGGCGGGAGCCGAGCCCCTCGGTGATCATCTTCTTCAGTTTCTAATTGGGCCACTCGCTCGTCAGCGCTGCTGCACGGGGAGCGAGGGCTGTGCGGCACGAGATGCCGCCCCTCCCATCGGGACCTGACACCCCCAGATGACAGACAAACGCTCTCGCCCAGAAAGAGACGCGATGTCCCCACGGGCCTCTGAGATCAGCCTGTCGGGTTGGGGGAGAGGACGTCAGGGAGACAAGACGGCCTCGGAGCTCACTGTCACACCCTTTCGTCAAGGCGTAGTCACCGCTTGGGCTGTTCACTAAGAGAGAGACCAAGGGCTTCTGCTTGCCTTGGGTTTTACACATTGGTTATATCAGGGAAAAAGGAAAAGAAAACAGACGGGGACTTTTTTCTCTTCTGTACCTAACAGAATGTCACCCAAGAACCATGACTTATAACGTGGGAAGATGGCGTTGCTGACATGGGCCGAGGAGACTTGGCCCTGAAAATACTCACCCCCAAGAGTGTCCTGGATGCACCCAGGAGTTACGTAGCCTGTTTTCAAAACACAGGAACAAAATTCTCTTTTTTAAATACGGGAATTGTTGGCAGATGACGGGATCTGGGGTTTCTCTGCTTTTGCGATATATAATGATGCTGCGATTTCTTTACCTTCTTCAACACTGGACTCCCAAGTGATTTAAAACACCCTGAATTCCGGTACTGAAATGCACAAATAGGATGGACAAGCACAGATGGGAGATGATGACAGTTTCCAACCAAGAAACAGGAGAGTTGAGCTCAAATTCTATCGCCCTCATTCATTAGGCCCTTCGAGAACCAATGCGTGCCCGGACGCGGAGAGGACTCAAGCCATGATGTAGGAATCGACTGACCTCTGCCCGTCAGTGGAGGGAGGTTAAGAACGTGGGTTCTCAGACACAGGGCAACCGGCGCATCCGTGGGTGAGCACAGTTATCAGAGCTTCATGCGGTCCCTAGAGGGTCTTAGGTAACAAGACAGATGCGGTTCACTATTTCTGCAACTGGGACTTCTTCAGACACCAAGATGTTGTAATTAGTAGCTTCTTCCTGTTTGTTCGTTTTGCATTTTTTTTTAACGAAATGCTTATGTTTGCAAGAGCTGCGTGACCTGGAGAAGACAAGCTCCTTGCCTTCTATGAGCGTCACAGCGGACAGCCCTAATACCAATGAACAGGTTGAAAAGCATATTTGCCCACAAATAGTGATGGAACTCCAAGACCCTGGGGAACCGAAAGGAAACTGGCGGCTGGTGGTGGAAAATGGACTGTGACTTGACTTCTCTGGTGAGGAAATAATCCCCCCAGGTGGACTGAGTGTCCTTCCCACGGGGACGGGTCCTTGGAAGGCTGCGAAATGTGATGGACAGCAGGATGGCGCTCCCGGGGCCTCACAGGGGGAGGGGGGTGCTCTCCAGAGAAAGCCACAGTCATCACAGGGGCCGCAAGGGTCGGGTGACGTCCTGCGGTGGGAAGGGACTTGGTGAAGAGTAAGACTCGGATCTTGGGGAGGCCTGGGGCCCCCTGAGGGTCAGCGCCCCCAGTTCTGCCCGAAGTTCTCTCATAATAAGGGCAATCAACATTTCTCTAAGTTAACAGTGAATAAATCATCTTCAGAAAACTTTGCTGTTTTCTTTGATCTGCAACACAAATCTAGTTTTGAAAATATATTTGCCAGGCGCACACAGCTTCGGGACAAACCCCCCACTCTCCTCCTCCCTGGCCAAGTCACTTCCAACGGGAACAGCAAGTGACAGTGCCTTTGTTCCAGTCCTGGCTTAGAAAACTTTCTCTCTGGGGCTTTTGTCCATCAGAAACACCCAAGCTTGGTTCCTGTGACTTCTATGGTCACACAGCTAAACTATTACACTCTTGCTATTCTCATCCT
This sequence comes from Equus quagga, assembly GCF_021613505.1. NCBI lineage: Eukaryota > Metazoa > Chordata > Mammalia > Perissodactyla > Equidae > Equus > Equus quagga. The sequence continues at coordinate 360,402 of NC_060270.1, read as the reverse complement.
ATAAAATAGTAGCCCTCTGTTATCACCAAACCAAAACCCCGTGTCATCCTGCGCCGTGCTTCTCAATTTGCCAGAGACTCTGCTTGTCCTGACTTGGCCTCTCGATAGTTGCTAATCTTCTGGTGGAAGGGAAAGACGTAATTCCATAAATGGCCCCCTGGCCATCAGGGACTCTGAACTGCGAGGCTTCATTTGTCAGCACTCCATCCTCGGCTGAGTCCATTTTTCCCTTTGCACACAAGTTCCATCTCTGTGTCTGTGCCGGCTCCTGGCAGACACCCACACCACCCTCACTCACTGTGATCAAGTTAAAATGTGTATCAAAATAGACCCTAAATGCTGTAAAGCCTAAGAGAACGTTTACTCCCTCTCTTCGTTTGTGAGTTTTGCTAGTACTGTAAATTTTGTTTTCAACCCGTGGATGCCACCCTGTGGGGGGACCTGGTAAGGCTGGGCCACTGCTTGCTGGGCCGTCGGTTAGCGCTGATGTCAGGAGCAACAGGAGAAGCGGCATTTACCCTCCTCCAGCTCTGGGACTGGGCTGCAATAAGCTCAGGATGTCCCTGCGAAAATCTCCACCTCCCCTTGGTGACAGCAGCCTGCACGTCATTGATGGAAAGGCTGCCAGCAAGCCCCACAGGGAACGGGTGTTATTCCATGGATGACTATATTTCCTGCTACAAATATAAAATCTCATGTCTTCACAACATTCCCTCAAAAGTCTACACAGCAATTTCTTCCCTTCAAAAAGAAGAAAGAAAAAAGCACGGTGTTATAGCTCCAGGAGGCGAGGACCAGCTCTGCCCTGACGGAGCTCACTGCCCAGCTCGCCAAATGAATCACCCTGACTAGCTGTTGAGGACAAGTGCGAGGGCCCCCCGGAGCGGTCACCTTTACACTTAACAGCACAGGAAAATTACAATTTCAAAAAAACATTTAGTCACTTACTCTGAAATAGCAAACCCAGTCATCGTCAGGAGTGTTGCTTAACACAATTTCATGCCCTCTCAGCCTTGCTGAGCCGCGTTCTCCCGCTGTCTTTGCACAGGGGACGGAGAGCGATCAGAGCTGGCAGCCTCACCCCAGGCAGCCGCCCACGGGCGCCTAAGAGCACACGAGGAGTCCGCTGTCTCAGAGACGCCACCCAAGGAAAGTGACAAGTGGGGGTGACAGCAGCCACATTTGTCCGGCAGCGTTACCCCTGGAGCAGCTAAACGTAAGTTACACCGGGACCCTAAGTTGACCCTCATTCACAGGACCTGGACAGCATCCGGGGGATGCCTCCCGCATGTAGGACAGCTGCCCCTTGCACCAAAGCAGTTCGGCTGCTCTTCCCATTTCCACTGTTATCCTGTGAGCTCCTGGAAAGCAAGAAAAATCTTACACAACTTCAAATCTTTCAAAAAACAAAACAAAATGAGCAGCGCCTCATAAGCAGTCATTGCTATTGACACAAACTGTCCATAATCAATCTATAAATGAAAATTGGGGTGAGTTTATTAGGAGCCAGATCTGAGGAATATCTTAGCCCGGGGCCTTCGTTCCCCAAGGAAGGAAGGGCACCAAACAAGTGGGGTTACATAGTGGCTATGTACCCTCAAAGAGGATGTTTCACGTATGATTGAAATGCCCTTCTACAATAGTCACGAGACTGCTCTGTCAGCACAGTGATTGATGGACACAGCAAGTAGTATGTCTGGTGTCCTGGTGGACACAGCAGGGTGGCAGGTCTGTTGTCTCAAGCTGGGTGGTAACAGGTGAGCACAGCAATCAGTTCCTAGCCTAGGGAGAGATGTTCATCCCTAAGGAAATGCCAATGTCGGGGAAGTTGCACCTTCATCTTAAGGGCATTTGCTCTCGTCTTTGGGACATAGCAAATTCTTAAGCAGACATACACTGCATGCTCAACGGCCATGTCAGGCCCTTTTGGAAAAACGAGGTCAGGCCAAATTAGATTTACACCAAATGGGCACATATATTAGCTCAGGGCCAGTCTTACTCAGCAAAAAGAGGAGGATTGGTGGCAGATGTTAGCTCAGGGCTAATCTTCCTCAGCAAAAAAAAAAATTAAATTAAAAAAAAGTGGGGAGAATTGTTGATCCCAAAACTGGAATTTCCCCCATCAGACCATCAGGACTGGCACATCTGTTCTTTCTCTCTCTTCCTGCTTGGCCATCTGTGCAGTGGGTCTGGTTTCTTTCTCACCTCCTCACTGCCTTTTTCTCGGGGTATGAGGCATGTTTCCTCTTGCACATCCGCTGGGAGAAGGCCTCTAACGGCTCTCGCAGGAAGAGTCACGGAGCTCCATCAGGAGGCACCGGCAAGGTTGTGTCCATCCCTGACCAGCGACCATGGCTGCGAGAAGGAAACACCTCAACTGGCTCGAGGTGGCTGCGGCCACGGCTGACTGAAGGCCAAGCACGAGACGGTGCCACGGGGCAGAGACCACTGCATGGCGCCTGAAGGGGGAACCGAGCTCCAGGAAGGCGCCAGCACTGCTCGCTGCTGCGTCAGACCAGCAAGGTTTACGTCAGAATAATGGTTTCAAATGCTCTCTAAAGTAAACATTACAAGGCACGTATTTTACTCTTTGAAAAATAATGACAGTATTGGTATTGTGAAATAATATCAGTTCATTGATGCTGCGTTGCTGTGGTTTGTTAACAAACAGAGGTTTGAGGTGTAGGATGATCATCTTTCCATCCTTTATTGTACGCATGTAACGGCATGTTATGTCCTCATTTTGAGATTGTAGAGAAAGTTGTAAATCTGAGACCTTTTTTAAACATAAGGCTCTGGCCAGATGGCTCAGGCGGCTCTCACAGGCCGTCGACAGTAACGGGGTGTCTGCTCCTTTTGATCCTTTTAGTTTTACTGGTGAGCTTTCAAAGACAGTCACAAAATTGCAAATAGGTTCGCGTTCAAGGATGAGATGGAATGTAGACAGCCCTGTCCAGAGCGCACTCAGGGTGCTCCCTGGGAGGGAGGACCACTCCGCGACCCCAGGATGGGTGCAGCGCGGAGCTCAGGGCGGGAGGGGGAGCCGGGCTGAGCCCCAGGACTGCAGAGGACATCAGTTTCAGAAGTGCTGACATGTGAGGGTGTCCTCGCTGGTGAGATGAGACCAAAGAGTCAAGAGCAGGGCTAAGAAAATAGACGCTGACTGAGTTCGGAGGTTCAAGGTGCACCTGCGGCCCCACTGGACTTCGCGGGTCCTCGGAAGGCTCAGGACATCCTGGCGCTGGAGAAGAGCAGCCAGGACCCTGTGGGGCTCCATCACAGGGCAGCCTGCAGCTTCCGTGGGCACAGGCTCTCAGCTCAGGTGCGTTGTCAGCGAGGACGCTGGCTGCGTCTTCCTGGACATGACAAACAGCCCAAGCCCAGTGGAGACCCAGAGTGCTGTGCCCTCGGGGCTGCTGTTCCCGGAGCCCAGCTGAGACCCACAGCGCTGTTCCCTCAGGGCTGCTGTTCCAGGAGCCCAGCGGTGACCCAGAGTGCTGTGCCCTGGGGCTGCTGTCCCGGGATGAACGCACTGGAGCCTGGGCTCAGAAGGCAGGGACACATTTCCTCCCAGGGGAGGAGACTTCCTATCCGAGCCCCTGGGCCAGGGCTCCCATAGGGAGAAAACAGTGCCATGTGGGACCCGTAGGAAAGCTAAGGAGAAGCCTATGGGACCCTCCCCACCCCACCCCCACCTGCACAGCCCATCCTCTCAGCCAGCAGTGTGAGGAGCTCGCTCTCAGCTGACCACCTATAGCAGAGGTCTGCCTCGCCTTCCTGCTCTTCTTGTCATAAAATAAACATATTACCACCCTGAGATTTTATAAAGGGTTATGTGTTAGACTAGAGGGCAAGTATTAAAAAGAATATCTCCTCTTTTGATTTTTTTGAACTTTTGTCACTTTGACTCATGTGTAGATCAATAAAACTGCCATGAATTTTAAAATATCAACTTTTTACAGCGTTTAAGATAACAATTGGCTGTAGGAAATACCTTACTAGCCTTACAGACCTGAGATGGTTAATGAATCTTCCAAAACTGTCAGGCCTCTAAGCAGCAGTTTAAATCACAGGAAAATATAGATTAAGAATGAGTTACCTGGGGCCAGCCCGGTGGCGTAGTTGTTAAGTACAGGAACTCTGCTTCAGCAGCCAGGGGTTTCCAGATTGAAATCCCGGGCACAGAACCACACACCACTCATCAAGCCACGCTGTGGCAGCATCCCACATAAAACAGAGGGGGATTGGCACAGATGTTAGCTCAGCAACAATCTTCCTCAAGCAAAAAGAGGAGGATTGGCAACAGGTATTAGCTCAGGGCCAGTCTTCTTCACACACACACACAAAATGCATTACCTATTTCTATTACTGGATTTTAAGAGGTTAAAATTCATTTGATGTTGCATAATTCAGAGCTGAAACGAAAGCTTACAACTGGATATTTGATGTAACTGCAAGTTCAGAAGTGGACGTGCTAGAGCATGAGGGACAATCTGCCAGCCAAGGGAAAGAAGCAGCAAGACGAGGCGAGAGATGGTGCTCAGGGAGAGAAAGAGCTGAGGAAAGGACACTCGTGTTCACAGAGAGAGAAAGCGACCAAGAAAGACAGCTGCTTTACAGAAAGAGCGAAGAGGTGATGCAGGAAACGGCCCGGCTCCCTTCCTTCCTTTTCTCCCAGTGGACAGTGTTTGGCAGCACCGTGTAGATTCCAGGACGGCTGAGACATGAGAACCAAGGTGATTTCACGGGATCGGGGTGACCAGGAGGACGCCCTGGTGGTCAGCCAGTGCTGGGGCCGCCCCTCGACCCCTCGCAAATCACGGAAAGTGGTGATTGTACAGCAACCGCTGAATCACTGTTACCCATAGGCTCCCGCTAATCAGCATTAATGCTACTTTCTCGGAAAAGAGGGAAAATGCTGCCTTGTATTAAAGCCGTTCTCAGGAGCACTGGAGAAGGACACGGCCAGGACCCAGTCGTGAAACCAACCTGGGAAGCCGTGTACGAGAGGACACTAAACACACAAGACTCACCAAGGAAAGTTAAAGGACCACGTTTCCTTCTCCACTCCAAAAGCACACACCAGATTGGGTGCATATCAGTATTTCAAGTCTGAAAAAAATCTCGGGGAATTTCTTCACTATGAAACAACCAACCACTTTCTGAGATTTTCTGTTACACGCAGAACTTTTTATCAAAAACAACTGTTAAAGCTGGCTTTCCACAGTCAACAAGCAAAGAAGTTACAGCGAGATGGGAAAGGATTTACAAATCTTTTTTTATTAGAAGGAAACCACCAGATGGCACCATATTAGACTTCATCCCAGGGACTGTGGTGAGGCAGGGACGTGCTGTGGCTGGCCCCTGGGAAATGCAGGCTGCACTTTGCTGTCGTGTCTCACAGGAAATGATTAAACAGGCCAGTAAAGCTCATTCTATCACTGACATTGTGACTATGATCACTGCTTTGCTCTCTGTTACCCACGGCGTAGAACCCAACAACCACAGCACTCTGTGCCACCAGCCGCTTAACCAGAGAGGGAAAAAACCACTTCGGGCAGGTGAAGTGGTGTCTTGCGGTGGTTGGATTTCTGCACCGTGGTCAGCTGATGGCAAGAAATGATCTCAGTTACAAATACATCAGCAATGTGGGCGTCTTGCAGTTTATCTAAATAAGGTTTGTGTACTTTACAGACATTATCTCATTGATTCTGAAAATATCTCTGTGAAATAAGCAAGTAGAGATTTTGCCACCATCTATTATAGAGAACTTCTGCCAAGGAACAATTTTATGAGAACTCAAGTATTGACAAAACATAAATTCAGAAACATAACTCAAATATTTAATTATCTACATTATAGCTTGGTAACTACTTGGGGTGTAGAGCCTTTCAACAGAATTAAAAACCCACACTTGCCATGATGTGTAGAGAGTCAGGAAGCATCTCGACACAGCGCCTAAGGCCTGACCAAAACTAATCGGATCTGTGACCTTGGGAAGGTCACACAACCTCTGGGCCTAAATGACTTCCTTATGAACCCGGGGGTTGAACAGACCTCCACCACGTCTCAGTGGCAAATATGGTCCTAACCTCGTGCTGTTAAAGGGCTTCTTCATTGGGTTGACTCATGGGGTTGAACTTGCTCTAGGTTCTAAGCTGATCCAGGCTCTGCCAACTATCATGTACTGTACTTAGTTTTTGATACATTTAGTAAGAAATAGCTGGCTGTCAGCCCTCCCTATCTCTCCTGTTTTATAGGGGAGTGACAGGTCCGGCCAGAAAGTCAAGGCTGATATCCAGAAGTGCAGGAAAGTGACTGGATCAAAGCCACAGCTGCTGTGAACCTCAGAGCTCGGGCTCCTGTGCCAAGGTTTTGGCTCACAGGAACATCCTTGGTCCAGGCTTCATCTCAACAACCCAAGACGTCTTTCCAAGGTTGATTTAGACTGGGCTGCTCAAAGCATGGATCACGACTCGAATTTTCATAGCATTTTATGCCCAGGGCGAAGATGCTGCCATCCTTAAGAGTTATGGCCCCAAACAAAGCAGGGGCACACAGCTCAATCACAGCAGGGAAGGAATATTGTCCAAAAGACGTAGATTTGGTATTTCACTAAGTCTAGGTCAACCCCAGTTGATTTGGTGATATTTCCTGATGAGACCTGTGTTCTGGAATTAGGGAAAGTGGCTCACTATGGTCTAAGTCATCTCTGATGGAGGGTGCAATATCCACTTCTCTAGTGCTCCCAGTAAAATGCCAGTGAAGACTCAGAAAACAAAATAAAGGCAAACATAAAGACTTAGAGCCATCTCAAAGTAGAAGTTGCCTAGACTTTTGACTCTGTATCGGAGTAGGGCGTACAAATGAAATTCAATCAGCAGAAAGCCCAGTGTGGCAGACACAGGTTCAGAAGGCAGATACATCAGTGTGCCCCATCCCATGTGATCTCACAATGCCTCACTGATGCTCCTTCCTCAGGACCTGGGTCCTACCATCAGTGTGCCC
>NC_060270.1:330912-353384 GCF_021613505.1 Equus quagga | reverse complement strand
TCCCACGTGTTCTCACAATGCCTCACTGATGCCCCTTCCTCAGGAACTGGTCCGTCCATCAGTGTGCCCCTCCCATGTGTTCACACAACACCACGCTGCTTCTCCTTCTTCCAGGGCTGGATCTATCCCTCTTGGCTTGCATACTGGCCTCCTTAGTTACATGCTTTTAACAAACAGAATAGAGAGGAAGGGACAGTGCCTGATTTCCGTGGCTGCGTAAGGAAAGCCTATTTTGCTCCCCCCGGCTCTCTTTCTCTCTGTCCCTCTGCATGTTGTAAGGAAGCCCCGGTCACGTGGAGAGGCCGCTACTACGTCTTCTGCCCACAGCACCAGCTGAGGTCTAAACAGCCCAGGTCAACCCCTGGATTTATAAATTGGTTATTCATCTAATGACTCCAGCCCTCAGACTCGGAGATGCCCCAGCTGATGCTGATGGGGCAGACATGAGCCACCCAACAGGCCAGGCCCAGATTGCAGACTTGTAAGCAAAATAAATCTTGTTACTGTCTTAAGCCCCTAAGTATTGGGGTGGTTTGTTACACACCAATAGTTAGCCAGAAGACCCTGACACACACTTTGCCACGTAAAACAGAAGGATCCTACTGTCCTTATTTTGGATCAGAGCTACTGTGTTCATCTCTCACTGCTGGTCTCATTGTTCAAAGTACCAGGTTCAACTGGAAAACTGGATTTCTCTCCCTCCAGGGGCACAGTTACCATCTTTACGGTTCAGCAGAATATTACAACAAAAGCAATCTAATAGCATTCATTAATATTTACTGGGTTATAACTGAGTAGGCATGGTGTTAATGATTTTGCCTGTAACTTCTCCCTTAATACACTCAACAACCCCATGAGGTTGTAAAAGAAGATCAGAAAAACTAAGAATCTGATCCAAAATTCCTCAGTTATAAGCAGAAGAGCACTGTTTAAAAATAGCATGCTTAACCACATGGAAAGGTAAAACCGTTCTCCCACACTCCTGTATCAAAGAGGAAATAAAAACTTGATTGGAAGCCCTATGGAAAACAATGACAAAGAAAACATGATAAAATAAAGTAATATGTCAAAAGTTATGGGATGTAGCCAAAGCTGCACTCAGAGAGCCAGAGTAAAATGTACTCAGAGTAAAATTAATACATTTAAATGCTTTTACTTTAAACAAACAAACAAAAAATAAAAATAAGTGAACCAAATATTCAATTCAGTAATTTATTAAATCAATCTAAGGAAACCAGAAAGGATTACAATACTGGTTAAAACACAGATTTAAAAAAACAGAAAGGGTTGAGATATAAAAAAATACAAAATGAACCCAAGAGAAGTATCTTCATGAAATAACAAAAGCTGCAAATGTCTGAATAGGCTAACACCTAGAAAAAAAAAAAAAAAAAAAACCTTAAATTTTCAGTCATTTAATAAAGGTTTATCAATTTCTTATGCCATAATCTGATGAAATAGTGACAGGGGTTGAGTAGGCTCTGCCTCACCAGTTTGGCTCCTTGCATTTTATGAGGCCACCATCTTGAACACATAGACTCCGAGGATGCCCTGAAAAAGGAAGAAAGTAGATGACTGTTCATGGATGATTTTTGTGGTCTACACCTAGAAGCTGGATGAAACAGTTCCGCCCACATTCCATTCACCAGAATCCAGTCCCAAGGCTTCATCTGTCTCTGGCCAGTCAGCTAGGAAACTTAGTCCACTGACATGCCCAAAAGGAAAAAGAAATATGTTTGGTGAACATATACCATTGTCTCTGCCACAGTTCTCCTCTGTGGTCAAGAAATGTTCATTTTGCTTTTCACCCCACATATAGAACACACTCAGCCATCCATCCCCAAGGAAACTCAAAGCCCTAAGAATTCGCTGTAGTCAATTGAAAGTTCAAGACTCCTGATGATGCAAAGTCCTTTTTAACTTGCTTCGTGTTGCTTCTCACGGTCTCGTGACTAATGAACTAAAAAGAGAAATTATCTGCCTCCCTCAGACACTGACGACATAATGTGGGACAGGGTGAGTATAACTGCAGTAAGCACATCCATTCAAAAAGGAGAAGAATGGAAATCACAAAGCAGCAATGGGTACGTAGCAATTCTGAAACCCTATGGGTCAGTTGTATAAACTTGAGTCTGTTCTTTGGAAAGAATATCGTCATCCATTGTTCTTTTGATCCCTTGGCCTCCTGAGTTGGGGGAGATGGTTCTTCTGTGTCAAAATCTTCCATGGCCATATTTAAAATACATTTGGAAAATTCTGCCCGACCTGGAGGCAGAAAAGCTTTGGGAACCCACTTTCTGCTTATCAAAGGCTGAAGTTCCAATAGTTGATTTAAAGTTTATTCAAAGAGTTCTAGTTTGAGCTTATTGCTTTTTTAGAAACAAATTATGTTTCCAATTAGTACGATGTACAGCAAACATATCCAAAGTCTTTTCGTGGGCAGAGTTCCCAAATCTGCTGTTTTATTTGTGTTTTTTTGTTTTTATTTTTGCCAACAGGCTGCTCCACTCATCATGGCAGCTTCCTTGAGACTAACAAGCTCTTTTCAATAGCTTCTCCTGCTCACAAGCTTTCTCTGTCGTATTTGCATCAAATCTTCTATCAATTGTTTCAGAGCTAGGAACAGGCAACTTTTCCAACTCTACAAGAACCCTTTTCTGGACTTTCTCTATTTCCATTCATTTATGCTTGCAGGTCGATCAGTTTCCTGAGGTCACCTTCATCTATGCCAACCTCAATTAACACTAGCCAACACACACTAACAGTTTTATTCTTTTGACTCCCTTGCCCTGGGCCTACTGGCCGAGCAGGGATGTCACCCACCCTGCAGTGTGCTAGGCTGTAGTCTTGCCATGTGCTGTCAGTGCATTGTGTGAGTTCCCATTTTTCCAGCCTTCAATATCCATTTGTTTGAACTCTGTTGCCAAAATGCTAAGCTGTTGCTAAGTATTTTAGATTTTTGTTATAGCCACAGCTCACTTGTCAATAAATTGAAGTAGGTTAGTTGCTCTAAAAAAAAATTCAAAATCTCAGTGGCTTAACATATACTCCAACGCAGACTGACAACAGGTTTCTGCTGCGTGTAGTCATTCAGGAAGTGAAGGAAGTGTTTTTTAGTTCCCCTCACTTCAACACATGTTTTCACAACCAGTATTTAGCATCCTTCAGCCAGCTAAGGGGCTGGGGAGGGTTTAGAGAAGGCACATCTGCTCTTGATCACCTCAAACTGAAAATGGCACATCACCTTTTCTTAAATTCTATCTGGAACTAGTCTCCCTGTCCCACCTAAAGGTGAAGATCTGTGAAGTATAGTTAGTTGGGGACCCAGGCAGAGGAAAAGATTTTGGTAAGCTTCTGGCCAATATTTTCCCTGGATAGAGCACAAACATCTCTTGCTCTTAAAGGGATTACAGTCTGGACAAGGAGATAAGACAAGAGAACTACTCTCCTTGAAAGAGGGTGGGAATGACTACCAGCAGCAAACATCTGTGGAACAGACATTCAAGACTATGAGCTAGGCTACGATTGGATTCAAGGCCTGATACCTCATGATGGAGACAGAAGAGAAAACTGCTCCCTCCAGAAGAATGGAAACTAGGGGTGGGGACTTGCGTCCCAGAAGACTAGGTCACCAGAGTCAGAGCAGAGCCACAATAACACTATTTTGATTTGAGGCATGCCAGATTTTAAGTAGGGTTATTTATTACCACTTTCCCATCCCATTCTTACCTCACTGCTAAGATCAAGATTGGTTCTCAGGTGTGAAGAACAGCTGAACCTATATGTGGGTCTTAACCTGCCAAATTTGGATGGATATAGAGACGGAAACCAAAGCACCACACTAATGAGCCTGAAAAAAATCAGAGACAGTGTTAGAGGAAGAAAGATCCACGGAAGATGGAACCGGTCCTCCAGTTCCTCCTCCTATGTCTGAGAACTCACGGATGCTGAAGACTCAGGGGTGACGTGATGCCGTCCTCAGAAGACAGCTCATACTCACTGGAAGGCGAAGACAGACTGAGGAGGCATTACTCAACCCAGTGGGCTCAGCCCACGTCATCATTTCCCCACGGGTGTTCACCTACAAACATTTCATTCCAATCAGTCTCTGAAGCTTGACAAGAGCAGTCAAAAGAGCATTAGCCGGTGTCACATTTCAAAGAGCACTAACTTTTATTTGGGGGCAGCCGTATCAAATATAAAATAAATTTTAACGTTTTGAATTACCAGTTCAGCTCTCTGTAGAACGGATACTTTTCTGTCACTTGGCCAACCAGGCTTTTTGCCATTAACATTTGTTCTACTAATTAAAAAAGAATGTGCATCAAAAATAACAACTTGGAGTAAACAGGTCTACTTTATTCCATATTTTATGAACGATATTACATTCTCATATGCTGTGGCTGCAATAATCAGGCAATCTATTCTGCATCAGTAAATAGTGATTTATTCTTCTGAAGCTTTAATATGATTCATTTTTCCGGTAGTTGAAGTACCACTAGTTAATGCTTTGCTGTTGCTGACCTCAGTAGATTTTTTTGTAAAGCTTTATATAGCATTTATAGGTCACAAAAATGCCAACAATGTTCATTATGGTCATATCCCAAACTACCTGACAGCAAACTGTTTTCCCTCAACTCTTTTGTATGTATAGCCCTTAATTAATGCTTCACCTCATGCCAAATTATAGTGAGATTCTTGTCACTTTACATGCAGCATGACATTTATACAAATATCTGCTGAATTTATCAGGAGCACTGCACACAGAGTTTGTATCCTATGGCTTGAAGGCAGACAAGCCATAAACCTGGACCCAAATATGTACAGACTGAGAAGCATTAAGGAAACTGGAAAAGTGAGAATCTTTGCAGAGGTTGAAAATGTTCTTTCTTTGCCATCCTCAAGGGCGTCATGACTACTAATTGCTGTTAGATAGATCTTTTTAAACCAGGGTAAAAACTCTTTTAGGGGATTTTTAGAAGGTAATTTTGTGTATAGGAAACATTCCTCATCTGAAAGACAGGTGGAAATTTTTTAAAAATCAGAAAAAGTGTTTGAAAGATCCTTAAAGGCTCACAAACAGAGATGCGTGTCTACAATGGAAGAAGTCCTGTCTGGAGAGGGGGGCGTGGAAACGGGCCCTGGGCTGTCAGGACACAAACACGCACTGGGAACACGAGAGAATTCAATGAACAGACTTCAAAAGTGTAGATCCAAACTTATTTCCAGGTTAGAAATAATAAAGTGCTTTCCATCTTAAGGCTGATTATGTGAGATGCACCTCGTACTGGAACCTCGGAAGTTCCACTTCATTTGACGTCCCACCACAGCAGGAGCATTTGAGTGGCTTCTCGGCTCCTCCCCACTCGCTGTGCCACGTTAGGCAGAGTCTAACCTTGCTGGGTCTACTCACTTAAGAAGGAGGCGGTCCTTATAACAATAACGACCTCACGGGTTTTTCTGAAGATTAATGAGTTAGTACATGCATGGCAGTGTAGAATGACACCCGGCACATAATAGCCACTCACTAAAAGTTAGCTATTACCAGTATCGCTAACGTACAGTGAGGTGACGTCAGAGACGTGAAGTGACTTCCAAGGTGCACAACTGCTTAGTGGCCACCACAGCCCCTTCACTTCCAGGTCCCAGCTCCTCGTTAGCCTTCTCCCGAAACTTCCCACACTAACTGAAACAAAGACAATCGGGTTTCAGCAACGTTAATTTTCAATTCTGTTTGTATTCAGACGACTACTGGCTAGTCCTGCCCTGCAAGGAAATTGCAGTAATTCCCCAGTCCACCAAATTTCCTCTGCCTTCCTTTCCCTTCGCTCAAAAGTGTCTGAACACCTTTCTTAACTGAAATACAACCAGTTGGAACTGTGACAGGCTCCAGACCACATTCTCCCTGGACCGTGCATGGATCGATGCTTACTCTCCCTTTGTGGCCCTGCCTTACATCACTGGATGATGAGGGATTAAAACTCCAAGCTCTACGACTGTGCATGCATGCAGACGAAACCAGTGCAAGACGTTAACAGACCATCCATCCCGAAAACGTCTGACGCCAGGGATGCCATACGGTTGAAGAGGCGCAGTACAAAGTCGTGCAAAAATGACCAACCTGCTCCCACTCTTGGCTCTATCTCCAACCAGCTTCCTGTCAAGTAAAAAAGTTGGAAAAAGTAATACTTAGGCCTCTAAAGATTCAAGATTCTTGTACTGTATTGGCTGGTTTTTGTTTTTGTTTTTCTGTTGGGAAGATATGCTTACTTTAAGACTACGTTGCTCCTCGGTGACCTCATGTGTCTTTCTCAAACATTTTAAATGTAGTGATTTTCTCTAAGAAAGGAAACAATATTTTGCTCTCCAAGCAGGAATTAGCTTGAAAACAATCTTCTAAGAAAATGAACTATTATGGGAACACTAATTAGCTGAGGTTTTCACACAGGAACCTTTAAAACACCTACCTAGATAAAAGAGAAAATTTAATTTTGCTGATAAAATTAGATCAATTCACCAGTTAGCTACACAATGGATATGTTTCATACATAAGGGAATATCAGCTAAATGATCTTAAAGAATTTTTTTGAAATAGGAGTTCCTGCTAGATTTCCTTGGGATAAAAGTCAAGGTAATTGTAAGGTGTTTTAAAATTTATTGTGTCTCTATAACATTAATGAAATATTTGCCATTTATCAAAATCATTCAGATGAAGTTATTAACCTTGAGACAGTTTAACAGTTTAACTGCTCTTTTTTATGTTTTCAAAAATGACAGACTCCTGGGGCCGGACCCTTGGCCGAGTGGTTGAGTTCGTGCGTTCCACTTCAGCAGCCCAGGGTTCCGAATCCTGGTTTCGGTTCGGATCCTGGACTTGGACATGGCACCGCTCCTCAGGCCATGCTGAGGCAGCATGCCACATAGAAGAACTAGAAAGACCCACAACTAGAATATACAACTATGGACTGGGGTGCTTTGGGGGGAAGAAGAAAAAAATAGATTGTCAACGGATGTTAGCTCAGGGCCAGTTGCAAAAACAACAGTCTTTAAAAAAAATGACAGACTCCCTTTAGCAACCAAGTTTCTCTTTCGTAGACAGTGCTCATCATTGTTACAACCATTAAACACCTGTGTTTAAACATCCAGATGCTCCTGGAAGGGCCTATGTTGCTAACTCAGGGCATATTGTTTTCTGCAATGGTGCAATATTGCTAGGGTAAGTCCACTGAAACCACACTCAAAGAGGATTGAGGCAAAATAAGAAGGCAATACAATTATGTATTTTCAAAGTCAAAGAACTGACACAACATATATAGATATGTCCTGCTAGAATTCAGACATTCAGAACTAGACAAGATTAAAATGTTCCAAATAAATGGTATGGGATTGCTTCTAAATATTTATACCCTGCATGCTAACAAAAATTTAAAGGTTTGGAACAGAGTCGGGTTAAGCATCCTGATGAGGAACGGCTCTGATATCTTAGCCTGGGACACGAAAAGGACTTGCCTACTGTTGTAATAGTCAATTTACTCCTAAACATTTCTTAAAGGACTCAGGGGTGATTATGGCTCATTTGGAAAGAGCAAATTGTTTGATCCACTGTGTTTATGACGGTGGGGAAGTGCACAGGGGCATCACCCCTACCTGGTGGGGACCATGCAGGGGAGTCTTGGGGGCTGAGCAGTCATGCCTCGACATTAACATCTAGTTATTTCTAAGTCAAATTTTAGAATTATTTTTAACCTTTTCAAAATTAATGAAGTTTTTTTACAATAAGGAAATACAACCTTCATCTGGATTCTGCATGAGTTTGCTAGGGCTGCCATAGCAAAACACCGCAGGCTGAGTGGCTTAAACAGCAGAAATGTATTTCTCAGGGTTCTGGGGGCTGGACTTCAGATAGAGGTGTCATGGATTTCATTTCTCCCGAGGCCACTCTCCTCGGCTTGCAGACGGTGCCTTCTTGCCATGTCCGCCTCAGCCTTTCCTCTGTGTGCAGCATCCTGGTGTCTTTCCCTCTTCTTGTGAGGACACCAGTCATACTGGATCAGGGCACACCCGTGTGACCTCAGCCTGTGTCACCTCTGTAAAGGCCCCGTCTGCAAAGGCAGTCCCAGTCTGAGGCACCCTGGAGGTTGGAGCTCCGACGTATGAATTCTGGGGGACTCCCTCCAGTTCACAGCAGAATCTATGCCTCTATGAGCACTGTTTCTCTCCCCAGCTCATGTATTCTCAAACATGTTCAGGAAACTGGGCATCCCTTTGTGGTGGAATTTGTGGAAGGAGGACCAACATCTTACGGAGAACATTTGGTGGCAGCAGAAGCTCACTCAGTCACGCTCCTTTGTCTTATGGCCGTCGAGCACAGTTCCTCTCGCTGTTGAGGAAACCGGGACTGTACATTTACTACTTGGTCATGATCAGCTCAGTCCCTGAGATGGAAGGACACAACTGGGGAGAGGCCAGAATCAGGAAGTCTGGTCCTAACAGTGACAGTGGCTGGAAAAGCGGAAAAGGAAGGGCCAGTCCAAGAGCTACCAGCAGTGCCTTGGTTGGACTCGCTGAGAGCCCCAGAGGCAGGCAGGGAAGAGGCAGGGGAGGGGCCTGGAAACGCCAGCCCCCATCTCGAGGACCCTACAACCTGGCGAGAGAACGTTAGACAAAGGGAAATATCTAAGACTGGAAACAGAAATGAATCTGGACACATTCCCCGGCTCCCACCTGGCGCCTCCTGAACCCGGGGCTCCCGAGGGTGGGGGAGAGGACGCAGCACCAGTCCTCAAGCCAGTTCAGCTTTCACGCTCCCTTAGGAGTTTATTTGAAATTAGGATTTGTACCAACTTCCCTCCCCAAATTCTGAAAACCGCTAGACTGCACAATGTTTAAATTCTACTTCTTTTAAAAATTTCTGAACTTCTCAGTTTAAAAATACATTTAAACTCCTAAATCAGAATTTCCAACAAGCCATGTTACAGCCCTTTTCAATAAAGAATCTTAAAGTCCCTGTTAGTTAAATATCTGCTCTGAAATTGGTCTCATATTTAAGATTATCATCTCCATATTCATGACAGAAAATGGAAATTTAGGAAATAAGTTTACTTCCATAAGGAGCAACACTTGTAAATAATAAATTTTCTCTCCTAACTATGAGGTGAAGGAAAAGTACCCACTGTGTATCATTTTATACAGGTGAAGTCAAGTTAAAACTCTGAGCGTGGCAGGAGGGCAGGTACGGCAAAGGCAAGAGAGTCCGACTGTAGACAAGCGTGGAGTCTGACAGGGTGACTGTCACAGAACAGCACAGCTTTGTGAGTTGGGAGCTGCGTGGTGTCCAGGGTCCTTGGATGACGGAGGAAGAGGGTGGTGAGGAGAGCCACCTCCCAAAGTCACTACCAACCAACAGACTCCGCTTGCCGTGGCCACTCTGGGCTCAGCAAAAGCCTGCTAATTGACAGTACGCGTAGAACCCTGAATCTTTCTCACAGATGACAAGGAATATTACTCTTTTCTTCCTTTAACTTGCACTAAGAACATAAAATTTAAGTTAAAAAAAAAGGTCTTAAATGTTGGCCTCGAGTGAATTAGCTCAGACAGAAGGGAAGAGAGAAGGAACGAGAAAGTGCGGTTAAAATTTTAAATGTGATGTATCTTCATACTTATCTTAATAGTCACACACATACACTCACACTTCTAAACACTAGCACCTGGAGTACATGTCTACCTGGTCCCACAAGTCTAGTCAAAAAATAAAAAAAGGAAGAGAACAGATCTAATAACATTTAAGAGAGAACCAAGTAGAAAACTCCCGTCAGATACGACATGATTCCTACCTGAAGGTGGGAGTGAGAAAGTGCGAAACCAGCTCCTCAAATGCTCTCATTACAAACTGATGTTTCCTTCCTGACTGAGCTCTCAAGACAACAGAACATCTTCAACATGATTTCTATCTTATGCACTTATCTTTTCCCCTGCATTTTTAACATGTCGAGATACAGTGAAGTTAATGAGGTCAACAATATCAACGTCTGTGATCAAGCTACTAAGCAATTAGTGTTTAAACCAGAGAATGAATGTTGAAATGACATTTTCCATGTACCAGAAATTGTCAGCCTGTGAGCATGCTTCTTCTGCTGTTAGATTTGATGCAGCTACTAATTTACCTAAGAAGACTGCTGGCGTGTTTCGAAGTTTATATAAATAACCCTGCTCTAGTAGGTGATACTTAGCAACAGGGATCTTGAATTTATTTTTAATAAATTACAGTTCGATGGGAGAAATGAAGATTACAGTCAGCCTCATTGAGTATTTTACTATATCGATAGGTTCTAGCCACAAATTGACACCGGTTCTTCCACTGCGTAAATCCATGCATTTTTCAACAGCAAATAAGGAACCTGAAAATAATTCAACTGATAATTCTTTTCAAATATAACTTTGCCAGTGTTTTAATAACTTTGATATTTGAAAGCATGGCTGAAATCTTTCTTGTGAACATCATGCTCACTTTTTTCCTGATCTTTCCCCTCTTTCTCTCATCCACATTCTTTCTGTCCCACAGCTTTCACAGAACAAAGAAGACTCAAGCTCGTGATTTACAGGACGGAGAAGAGCACCATACTATGCCTCAGCGATGGCCTCAGGAACTGCCGTCAGCGGCTGCCCCAGAATCCTACAGAACCCGCCTTGGAAAGCAGCCTGGTGGGAAAGGACTGGAGAACTGACGTCAGGGCTACACTCACATCATGACTGACTCTGTGTTTGGCCAGGCTCAGGGCTGCCGCTGCTGGAGATTTGGGGATTCTCTCGCTCCCCAAGCCACTGTTCTTGCCACCACTGCCTCCCCAGCCAGAAGGGACCTATGGCAGCGACTGCCCAGCAAGAGTTGAGGCAGAACCACGTGAAGGGTGTGTTGGATGCAACAAAAATTTCTCAAACCCCCACTGTGTGCCAGGTACTCTTCTGAGTGCTGGGGCTACAGCAGTGAACAGAACAGACAAAATCCCTGCCTCCATGTAATTTAAATTCTGAACTAAAGGATAGAAAAATAACAGTGGGGAGGGGTTCAGTGCTCATCATTAAGGAAACAAATAACTAGGATGGGCAGACGTGTCCTATGTGCAGCAGTTAGAAGCAATAAACTCATTTTACTGAAACACAGGTATATTTCTTAAAACACACTATTGAGTAAAAACAGAAAGATATAAATGAACTCTAAACCATAATTCCATCAAAGTAAAAAAAGAATTCGGCCCCCACGAAACACTGCCATCCAGACTACGAGGTTTGCACACGTCCACCTCAAACCTCTGGAGCGAGCGACTGAGAGGGAGAGAATGGGAGAGAGAGTCAAGAACGGAGAGGAAGCAAGAACAAAACCAAACAAAGGGCGGATTTTACCAATGTCGGTGGCAATAGTGTGCCAAGAACTTTGGAATATGGTTATCTTAATTCTGCGAATTCAAGATTCTGAGAACAAAAGGAAAAACAAACAAAAACAAGACAAAAAAGGCATTGTTTCCTATTTCATATCATATCTCCACTTTAGTTACTTTGTAATAAATGTACTTCTAAAATATAAAAAAAGTGACCATGTGTTTTCAGTTTTCCCTTTTGAAAAAGGTGAGAAACTGGCCAAAAATCAAGTTCAAAACTACAGTTGCAAAGAAGAGGCTTCCATGTTCCCTGCAGATAAAACAGAGGGACGTGAAATGAGTCCACTGCTTGCCGGTGGGCATCAACTATTTCCACAATCACGGCATGTTCATTGCGCAGAAGGGTTAGGGGATAAATTGTTGGGGATAAATTGTTAGGGATAAATTGTGGCTCCTTCATCTACAAAGAGTCCCAGTTACTCTCAGGGAGGATAGAGACCTATTGTCTAAATTATCCAAAAAACGTAAGCTGATAGTCTACCTATAATCCACGAAAATTCAATTTTGTGGGTCTCTCTAAGTAAAGACGTCACACACGCATTTTTAGACGATTGCTCAGTGTCTGTTTATCTGCCTGTTGTGAACAGGATACAATCAGGATACAGTTTCTGTTGTGAACAGGATACAGTTTCTGTTGTGAACAGGATACCATCAGAGTACAGTTTTCTCAGCTGATACAGAAACCTAGATGTGCACACACATTCTGCAGTGGCATCTTAGAGTTGAGTCATTTTGAGTCATATTTCCCAGCCACCACTGTTTTCCTGGGGTAACAGATCCAACCAATGGGACCTTTACAACTTTGTCCAGTCTTCACAACTCAATTAGAGGCAGGAGAATTATTCTGCCCCTAATTAGTTGGAGAATTGGAATTCCTGCTGCCTTCGTGTAAGGTGAGCATAAATAGCTAATGCCTTTTTAGCTAGTTCTTCATCCTATTTTATAGCTAATTAAAGATGCAAAAGATTAATGTTGAAAAAGGCTGATTCTGCCGCAAAAAAAATTACATTTCCTCTCATTTGATTTTAGACGAGAAAGTCTTCGAATGGTATAAGATACTCTAACTCTTCCCTTCCTGTTCCTGTGAAACGAAGCTGATGAGTTCTGAAATAGGAAAGGGAGATAAGCAGAAATGGAACCAAAGTCCTGAGCAACTTTATCTTGTGCAAATTCTGACCAATTTTAGAAGCAGCTGTCCCAAATCAACAGTTCTCAAATTCCCAGAGTTACTTCACATCCTTAAAATAATTACTGACAATTCCAAAGAGCTTTTATTTATGTGGGGTGTATCTACCAGAAACTGAAGCTGAGAGTTTAAAACAGGAGAATCCACAAGTACATCTTCCATCAGCTGCCAGAGCGATGACATCACCTCACGCCACGGCCGCTCTGGAAGGTCCACTGTGCACTGCGTGAGGGTGAGGAGAGAAAGGAAAATAATGTCCTGGCGTGTTAGGAAGATACTTCCCAAAAGTGTTTTAGGGACCCGCAGGAGTCCACAGACCACATTGTAAGATTCACTCTTCTGAACGAATTAACGCTGAGAGATATTCCTAAAGGGATTATATGGCTTCATGTAGAAATGTGCTGGGTCTTTTTCCCCCAAAGTGATTAGGATATGGCCAGATAGAGGCCAAATAAGAAATCTGCTTGGGCACAATGAAATAAGAGAAAATGTAGGTATGGGTCTCTGGCCCTGGTTCCTGGCACAGAGCTCAGGAAACCCTTATAATTTCCCAAGTCACAAGAGCACTGGGAGCGTCTTGTATTCTGACGTTTTGTCTTTGACCCTGGTTCCTGGTTCCTGACACAGAGCCCCTGAATCTCTTGGAATTTTCTGGGTGATAGAAGTGTATTTTGTTCCAACAAGGTGACCTTGGGTGGGCTCCTGGATGGCTTCAGGATGGCAGCTGTCACCAGGAAGACCAAACCATGGTCAGAAGCTTGGACCTTTCTGCCCCACCCCCATCCTCCAGGAAGGGAAGAAAGGTTTTAGACTGAATTAATGATTGATGGTGCCCATGTAACAAACCCAGTGAAAAGCAAATTCCCCTTCCTCCTCCTTTTTGTTCTGCTCAGGACCTCGACGGACGGGGTGGTGCCCACCTGCGCTGGGGAGAGCAGATCTTCTTCACTCAAATACGAATCTCATCCAGACACACCCAGAAACCATGTTCTGTCTGTCTGGCCTCCTGAGCCCACTTGAGTTGACAGGCAGAGGTAACCATCGCAGTGGGAGTGAAGGAGCAGCCGTGACTCTGAGTCGTTCTGACTGGATGAGGGGAGAGGCAGAGGCGCAGCTCCTGGTGGCTCCAGCTTGTCCCCCTGCTCCCGTCTAGTGCACTGTCCCTTCAGTAGCGCATCAGTAGACTCGCTGCCACCATCTCGCAGTGCGTGCCGGCCCCCCGACCTCACGGCATGCTCCAGCCCTGAGGGCACCAGGATCAGAGGGGCCAGTGGGGACTGTGACACGGGCCTGGGCTCGAAACAGACTTCGAGAGTCATCAGCACATACACGATATTTAAAGGCTTTGTAATCATTCTACAGTTGACAAAATCGTTATCTAATTTATCACACATCTGTAAGGTGTATAGGACTGGTATCAGGACACCTATTTTCCAGCTGAGAAAGTTGTCTCAGAAGTCACACAGTTATAAAAGTAGTGCTGACACCCACGTTCCTGCTAACTGCTAATCCTCCATGTTTAGGACATACACTAACCACCGGCTGCAGACCCAGAAATTGAAACTTCCAGATTATCTTCTTTTCTTGGCAAGAATATTTATTGATAAATTTGTAATCAGAGGTGGGCAACGCCCGTGTATGACCTCCACTCTGCACGCACCAACGAGCAAGGTAAACTTTCCCCGTTTCAGTGGTGGGAAAACGGGGTCTCTGTTTCATTCTATAATTTTCATTAACCACCCTGTTCTACTCCACAAAACTCCCCACTTTCCACTGGTTATTCCTTTCCAGCACCAGCCCTGCCTGTCCCACCGCCCACGCCCGCTCTCCAACTTCCCACGTGGTTTCCCGGAGCATTCACCGTCCCGGCTCCTGTGATCTCGGGTTCTCACACCTGATCTCGGGTCACTCAGTGCTGCCTTCGCTCTGGGTTTCTCCCCACCAGCGTCCAGGCTCACTCTCCTCGAATGGCGCAGGGGAGCACAGGAAACACCTTCCGCAGCAAACCATTCTCCTGCTCTGCCAGCATCTGAGGGAGCGGGCACACCGCGCTGAGCGCACTGGGGCGAAGACCGGCCCTCCACCTGCGCACATCAGCTCGCGGCGGCTCCTGCACCTGCTCCGGCGGCCCGCGCACCAGCTCACACCCAGCAGCACTGACCCTGCAGCGTGTCCCCCGTGTGGGCGTCCTGTGCCGGAGGTTAGCAGCATCTGCCCGCCACCCCCAGATGCAGCGGCTCCCCTCCCCCATCGTGACAACTAGACGTGTCCCCAGATGTTGCCACGTGTCCGCTGGGGGTCGAGTTGCCCCAGTTTGTGGGACAGGTCTGCTTCCTCCTCTGTAAGCTGAGGGGATCCTATTAGCCATGTCACCCTGTTGCTGAGAAAGTTAAATGAGATTATAAATTGCTCTGCAGATATGTTACTATTGACAAAGTAACCAGTCTTTCCTCTGTTTAACCACTTTGGGTTTTTCTAACTCATCTGACCGTAGACACTAATAAACCTTTCGTCCAATATTTACAGTTATCATTTAACCTTTCTTATTCACAAGGTCAGGCAAATAATCTCCATCTCTGCTCCTCTACCAGGGACAGTCACATTTGCCATTTGATTCAACGGTCACTCTGATTACAGCGCGGTATCCGATTGAAAACGTCGTATTCAGCTTTAGAGACACAGACGAGGTGGACAAGCCTTCACATGGGGCAGCTCTCCGCTAACCTGCATCACAGTCCAGCAGGGATGACCCATCTCAGCAAGGAACAGCCTGGCCAAGCGTCTGACTAGCAGGCGGTTTCAGACCGCAGTGTCCCTGCCCGACAGGTGTCAGCAGAGCCCCCCAACCCGCGGCCTCGCCAGCGCCCTGACGAGCCCTCATTACTGAAGATTTCGTAGGAAGGCTGATCCTCATAAATCCATTTGTTGAAAGGTCAGTATATAGTGGCCCTTCCAGAACCACCCTGGCATGGGTCCCAGGATGTAATTTACTGCCTAATAAGCAAGCAAGCTTTCCAATTATTTCCTCTCCCTGAATCTCACTCGATGTGATTTGAGTGTCTTGCTGCCAAATCCCAGAAATCTGAAGGGGGTGGTTCTTAAAGAGACAGTCAGAGCCACATGAAAATTTGGAAAGAGTTCGAGGGCCTCTGCTGATCTGGTTGCATGGTTCCCACCTCTTTCCAGAAGCCTGAGTCTGTGAGAGGTGCCTGTCGGCAGCTGGCCTCCTTTCCCTGCTGCTCCCCACTGCATTTCGCGCAGAAATCCCCCACCAGCCCCACCTAGAGAAGTCCCTGTGTTCAGATGGAGGTTCTAGCTTCTCCGATGAAGGCCAAGGACAGCTCAGATCAGGACCATCCCTTGCTCGCTCCGGGTCTCCCGTCACCTCGCTCTGCCCGGCCTTCCCTGCGGTCCTTTCTCCAGCCTCCGCGTCTCGTATTTGGCCTGCTCACTCCCGACCCTGGTCACTCAGGTGGGTTCTGACGCCTGGTCCTCACCAGCACCTCCTCTGACTCCAGGTTCCTCCTCCTCCCTGGCAGACGTCCTTCATCTGACGTCATTGACACCTGAAGCAGCAGGTGAGCTGAAATAGACCGCATTTGACGAGATAATGTAGCTTCTGAACTTTTGGACAATTATGAGCCAAAAGAATTGTATATGAGGAGAAAAATAACTCCTGTATGGATACAACTCATCCTTTCAAAAGCAAGCTGCTTCACAAGTATTTTCTTTCTAGCATTTTACTAACCTTTAATCCCTTACTAGAAACCACTAGGGATGAAGGCTGGAGAATGTGGGAAAATTTCTATCTCAGTAAATGGCTATTTCCATTTTTCCTGGATAATCTGCTCCTAGAACAGAGTTTTTTCTGAGAGTGAAGATGGGTCCGCACTGGTTCATCAGTACTCCTCCCCCCCCCCCCGGCTGGACCCCATGACCCGCCTGGAACCGTGGACTGGGGAGCAACACACCCGTAAGTACAACCCAGCCTCATCCACCACACCAAGGTCGGATCTGGATCTAACTGCAACAGCCTGAGAAGATGCTCAGAGGATGGAGCCAGGATCTTCACATAGGCCTGCAGGATGCTGTGAGAAGCTGGTCAAATAACGTACGCCAACTATCTAGCAAAGCAGAACTATTTTTGTAACGTTTGGCTGTTTTGGTTACTCTGGAAGTTTGACAGAAAAAGAAGTGTACGGGTGGACAATGAATGAACTCTTCTGACAATTAGCAGAGCAGAAGGATGAGGGAGAGACAGAAAAACTGTTACTCTGACTTTCTGTCTTCTGACACCAAAGAAAAGTCACTGCCCACGGTAATCTCTGTGGCAGGAATGTGAGACCTTCCAGATGTAGAAATTTAAAAAGAAAAAGGGAGTTACCAGCAACCAGAGGGAAATGGTAAGACTGCCTCTGCTCTGCCCAGGGGACGACAGGAGGACTCACAGGGTGTCGCCATCTCTTTGTGGGGTGAACTTCTCCCCAGGCTCTGGCCCTCAGCCGGGCCCCTTGTCTTGTCAGGACGTCTAAAGGCGACCATCTCTCAGGGCCAGATGCTTATTAACACGTTTGTGAGGAGAACCATACAAAGCAGAATGCCAGTGTGTTATGGCTGTGATGGATTTGAGCGTCCATTTAGCTAAGCTGGAACTGCGTTCTCACGATCGCCTTCCCTCATTGGCCAACAGAGGCCTTTGGCTTGAGTGTGGAAGGTCAGCTTAAGCTGCTGCCATCCTGCCTTCACCCTCGGGGTGGCTCAGGGGACCTGCCACTGATCCATCCCAGGCTCAGTGGCACTTGCTGACGCTCGACTTACGTGAGCTGCTTCCTCTCCCCTCACTGTGCTTCAGGTTCCCTGGGTTCTGGCCCAGGCATGTGTTTAACGCTGTGACAAAGGACATGCTTCCCTCGCAGATCACCCACACTGTCACAGTGAGAGGCAGTGCCTGACCCGGTGCAGCCGTCCTCGTCCTCAGGGCCACCAACGTGTGCCGCTGGGCCCAGATTTCCTCTGCTCGTCTCCCCTTCACGTCTGTCCTCTTATCTACCTATCCTGCAGACATTACGTTCCAGAAGAGATGCAAAGACAACAGCCTTAGGGAGACTGACCGTTTCCCACAACCGCATAAGGTGCAAGCTCTGTAAAAATCCTAGCAGTTCTGTTTCTCTGACCCTACCCTGACTTACGTGAAACATAACTCCAGTGAGCCCTCAGTCCTTCATGCCTGGGGACCAGCACGTTCCTTCTCGGCAGAAATAATAACCAGAAGTTTGCTCAGAAAGCTTAGAACAGAACAGAGAGCTAATTAGATGAATCAAGTGTCTAACACTAATTAGATCTGTTTTGGTACAGGGTCTTCCTGCAGCAGAGAAAGATGACTAAAGATTCTGTTACCTGAGGCTCTCTTCTCTGCCCTCTGCTGGGATGGGCCTTGCCAAAGTGTGCCACTGTGGCTGTGCTTTCCAATACTTTCAAGAGGGACCAATCTCTGATTGAGGCCTTTTTCCTTAAGTGTGTTAATCATTCAATTACAGTTCAATCTGCTTGTTTCTGGTCAGCATAAAGTGACTGTGAATATCTATTTCCTGATCTAATGTGGTCTACACACTGAAAAAATACGGAAATCGAGACTCTCCTCTACAGCTGAAATTCTTTACTTTATCTCCTAGGCTCTGCAAATTAGAGAGAAATTTAGCTTCTCAAGCAGCCTCTTTTATGAAACAAACACTCCCATGGAGGCCGGCAGACTTTCTCCTGTCAGCGTGAATTACCTCCATCTGCCTGCTTTCCTCTTGCTGTGGTCAGCTGTGCTGAAAGCGCTGGTGTGTCAGCAGGGAGTTAGAAAGAAAGAAGGTAATTTTAGAATCCAGGGATTTCTGAGGGGAGAGGAATCCAGCTGAGTCCACACGGGGGAGCCTGGCAGACACAAGGCTTCTGAGGAGAGGGGAGAGGGAACACTCACAAGATGCTTTTCCCGATTCCAAATTCTGCTGTCAGAAGTACTTCAGCAGACGGTTTAGACTCAGCAAGATTCTTCCCAAATCTCAGACCTCGACTGAGAAAACCAGACAGTGAGCTCCAGCTCAAGGCTGAGTTCCCTACAGCCCTGCCAGGTCAGACAGCAACGCCGGCCAGCAAACGGCTCCATCAGGTGTCGTTTGAAAGGCTCTGGGGCGAATGCGTGGCTGTAAGAGATCTTGAAAATTTCAAAATAATCAAGCTGCAAGCTGCAGTTATGGACAAGATAGAAGAACCATCACATTTCTGCTGTTTTTGTTAACTTGAATACAACCTCCAAATTACGTGCCAAACAGAAAGTTTTTCTCTCATCAGAACTCCAAATGTTGGAGTTTATCTGATTCCTAAAAATAGTATTTTCAGCCTTGAAAAGAGCCTGGAATTATTGGAATAAAAATGAAAGAGTGGAGATAACCATATTTTATACAATTCAACTTTCAAGCAAACTTTATGGAACGTTTTGTTTTGTGTAGAAGCTTTGAAATAGCTGAATGGCTTTCTGTGACCAGCTGCATATTCTCTCTGTTCAGTGTCCTCAGCGTGAAAAGATCCCTCAGCAGAGGCACCTGCAGGACGCGCTCGATTCATTTTCACCCCGTGTTGGCTCTGCAGTGCGGCAGCCCCATAGGCTCATCATCCACATTCGTGGTGGATGTCTGGAACCAGCATAAGGAAGCCTTTGACTTGTTTGTGCTGTCAAATTAAAAAGGAGAAAGAGTCTGGTTAAAGTTCCGAGTCTCTGTAACGTTGAATTGTGCTTTCAACTGCTGGCCAATAAAAACATGCTTTTTCAGGAATACGGGCACTGAGAAAAACCAGCTCTGCTGTTCAGACTGTTGCTAGGTCAGCCTCTCGATTCGCAAGCTCGAGAACAGTAGCCATGGCAGGTCACAGGCCTTCCCTGCGCAGAAGCCAAAGAGCGGCCCACTCTTCCCGCACTGTCTCCTCCGCGGTCCCGAGATGTCATCCGCCCTCCTCTCCTGGTGAGGAACCAGAAACTGCCAAGCCTACTAACTCAGTTTGAGAAGTCAACTGGGTCTGCAGGCGTGTGCTGTCAGGAAGCCCAGCCTCTTGCGGGATGAGTTCAAATCCAACACGTGACTGGATACAGGTTTGATGATTGGACATCATGCAGCTCAGAGAATAAGATTTTGATACTATTCTTATGCGAAGTTTATTTTATTTTAGAGAGTTTCTTTTTCATATGAGAATTTTAGGAACTTTCAAAATCATTTCTCTGAGGAAAGAGCCCTTACCGTGCAAGGAGCGGGCAGTAATAACAACTGTACTTCCCAACGACCTTTACCCTGACTACGCCTGGGGACACTTATCGGGACACGAGGCTGTTTCTGTCCTACCCCAGGTGAACTTAGCCGTCTGTCTGCAAGGAGCCGACAGGAAGGACTTGGGAGACAGAGGAAGGTGTTGGTGAGCAGAGGGTTCTTCTGGCTGCTCCAGCCGCCGCATAAACACCCATGGACCTTTACTCTGTGTTGTGCTGCACTGAAGAATGTGACGAGCTCAAGGGGAAGCTTGCCACCAGCCTGCAAGAAAGAGCACAACAAAGAGAAATGAGAGAATCGTCCAAAGCACTTGTGTTTCACAGAGAAGTTTTGTACAAAGTGGATTTGAATTAGCGATATCCTTACCTCAACCCCCCACACACAAATCACATTTGGATCCAATAGGGCAATACAGAAATTGTTCCTCTGAAAAAAGTCCATTTTAAGAATAAGATAAACCTCTTAAAACTCAGGTTTCTAAAGAAAATTGAAACAAATTAATAACCAGGGATTATGTTAATATGTTATGACTATCCTGTAGTATATTGTGAGGTTCTGTTAACATGTCACGAGTGCACCATAGTATACTGTGAGGTTCTGTTAACATGTTAGAAGCACATCATAGTATACTGTGAGGTTCTGTGAACATGTCACAAGTGCACCGTAGTATACTGTGAGGTTCTGTGAACACGTTACAAGCACACCATAGTCAACTGTGAGGTTCTGTTAACATGTTCCAACCATGCCATAGTGTACTGTGAGGCTCTGTGAACACATTATGAGCACACCATAGTATACAGTGAGGTTCTGTTAACACGTTAGCAGCCCACCATAGTGTACTGTGAGTTTCCATTAACACATCACAAGTGTACCATAGTGTCCTGTGAGTTTCTGTTAACACGTCACGAGTGCACCATAGTCTACTGTGAGGTTCTGTTAACACATTACAAGTGCACCGTAGGGTACTGTGAGATTCTGTAAACACGTTACGAGCACACCGTAGTGAACTGTGAGGTTCTGTCACACGTTACAACCATGCCATAGTGTACTGTGAGGCTCTGTGAACATGTTTTGAGCACGCCATAGTATACTGTGAGGTTCTGTTAACACGTTACGACCACACTGTACTGTACTCTGAGGTTCTGTGAATATGTTATGAGCGCACCATAGTGTATTGTGAGTTTCTCTTAACATGTTACGAGTGCATCATAGTATACTGTGAGGTTCTGTGAACATGTTACAAGCATGCCATAGTGTACTGTGAGGTTCTGTGAGCACATTACAAGTGCACCATAGTGTACCGTGAGGTTCTGTTAACATGTTACAACCATGCCATAGTGTACCATGAGGTTGTTAACACGTTACGAGTGCACCATAGTGTACCGTGAGGTTCTGTGAACACATTACAAGCGCACCATAGTATACTGTGAAGTGCTGTTAACGTGTTATGAGTACACAATAGTGTACTGTGAGGTGCTGTTAACATGTTACAAGTACTCAATAGTATACTGTGAGGTTCTGTTAACACGTTATGACTGTACCCAGGTATGCCGTGAGGTGCTGTTAACATGTTATGAGCACACTATAGTATACTGTGAGGTTCTGTGAACACGTTACGACTGGACTGTAGTATACTACAAGAGAACATATGAACACCATATAAAACCGTGTTATTACAATTTGTCTCAAGTTGTTTATATTTACGGTATTCCTAAAAATGCTAGTGCTCTTGAATAAATTTTTCTTTGTCCTGAGTGACTTTACCTCTGAATTTACATTTAATTCTAAATTCTTTAATATTGTGCTAGAGCTCATGTTTTAAAGGCCTGGGAGTATTTGGCTTTGCTTTCCACATTCTACAACCATTAAAACTCACATCACCTGATAACACCTCTGGAAGGCACCACGTATTTTTATTTAACAAATGACATCAGGTTGGCACAATGTGCAGGCTTGAATCTGTTCACTGCCTATTTGTATTTTATTGACATACTTACTAACAGCTAGTCTTGACTTTTTATTAATTCAGAAAAGTATTTAGATTCTATTCTTTTTTTTTTCTTTTAAAGATTGGCCCTGAGCTAACATCTGTTGCCAATCTTTCTTTTTCTTCTTCTCCCCAGAGCCCGCCAGTACATAGTTGTAGGTTCTAGTTGTGAGTGCCTCCAGTTGTGCTATGTGGGACGCCACCTCAGCGTGGCCTGACGAGTGATGCCGTGTCCTCACCGAGGGTCCAAACAAGGGAAACCCTGGGCAGCCGAAGGGGAGTGTGCAAACTTAACCACTTGGCCACAGGGCGGGGCCCGTAGATTCTATTCTTAAATTCATTTTTTTCTTTACATCTGCTCCATGTTCAATATGGAGATATTAATATACAGAATGTGCCAAACGAGGATATGCTGGGCCACCCTGCCAGGCCTCGTGTGACAGTCTGAGTGACGGACATTCGGAGCAGTCTGGGGAGGACTCCGAGGGCCCACGGACAGGCGGGGCGGGTCCAGGGAGGATCTGAGGCCCATGGACAGGCAGGGTGGGTCCGGGGAGGAT
>NC_060270.1:319511-330902 GCF_021613505.1 Equus quagga | reverse complement strand
TCTGACTGTGGCTGCAGTTTCAGCGTGGCTCCACAGCCTGCCAGGCTCATACAGTTATCCGACTGCCTCAGCCTGGATGTTCCCACCCGGGCAGTTCAGGCCGATGTCCTGGCAAGACAGAGGGTTTGACAGCCCAGGTTCATCATGAGAAATCTTTTTCATTTCCTCGTATAACCCTGAATGGTTATATCATGAAGCATACAGTGCATTTCCCTACCCTTTTCCTATGTCCCATTCTAATCATAAGGCCAGAGCTGACCTCCTCCTCCCGCTCAGAGTTTCTCCAACCTCAGTGCTCGTCAGCATCACCTGCAGGACCTGGTGGCCCCACTCCACAGTTTCTGATGTGGGGTCTGGGGTGGAGCCTGAGAACATGAATTTCCCGTATGTTCCCAGGTCGTACTGATGCTGCTGGTCCCGAAATCAGGCTTGGCAAACCACTGCAGTGCCATGACCTTTCTGCTTGTTCTAAGATCACACACAACCTACAGTCAGTTTAAGTCACAAGATGCATCGTCAGTGCAGATATGAAAAGCATCAAGCCAGATATTAATGCCGGTTCAGGTAAGAGCTCTCCAGTGTTCCCCACTGAAGTCTGCTCACCAGTGGGCTGTCTGCCCTCCAAAGAGGGGACAGTCAGTCCATGCGTCTCCTCCCCACCTGCAAACTGGCACACACCCTCCTAGCCGGGAGGGAGACTGAGGAGGGAAAAATTAATAAGATAGGAAGTTCTTCACCAGCTGCTCCCTTTTGCTGACAGCCTGGCTTCACCACCCCAGGTCGGGCAGACATGCTCAACTGACCATTTCCTGGGCCCGCTGAAGGGTCCTTCGGAGCCCCCACCCCCAGCCTGTCTGACAGAAGCCCCCGAGCAGGGGCCGCCCTCCTCTCACTGGCGGGTGTGCTCTGAGCCCTGCTCTCCGGCAGCTCAGCCTCTCGCTCAGACCCTCACTCACACCTGCCGTGGGCACCACTCACCCTCCCTACAGGTCCCTGGCAGCTTCAAACAGCCCCAGGCCCACCCTTTCTCCAGACCCGAGCCCTGGAGATACTCCCCTGCTCTTCGCCCCGGTGCCAAGGGGATGTTACAGCTTCTCAAATACAGCTCCGTGACTGTGCAGCCTCTCTGCTCCGCTGTGGGCCACGCCAGCTTCCTCTGGCACCTGTGCACAGTGTACGCCAGTGTGGAGGACGCACATCAGGCTCTCCGATTGGTCTGTTGAACCTCTTCCTCACCAGGCCGTGGCGTGCAGAGACAGCTCCATCCCCGTGCCCCTGAGGAGCGATGCCATAGGGCAGAGCCCAAAGGTCAACTTTCTCCTAAAAGAGCCTGCCCACAAGAAGAATAGCTTCAACATCTTTGTCCTCTTAGCCCACTTCTTCCCTTCACTTACTTCCTACAAGTTACGAGCCTTCCTCCCTGGTGTCGTCTTCTTTGAAAGTCTGCACTTGGTCTGGTGTCACACTAGGACTTTCCTCTCTCCTGTCTCTCTGGGAGCCACAGCTGAAACTTCAACTTGAACATCCTGTGACCATGGGAATCCCACATCCTCCTGAGCAGGACTCAGCATCAAGACAATTCTCTTCTGCAGATGCCTTGATGGAGAGAGTAGATTTGTTGAAGATGTCACAGGGCCTCTGTGCATTGCACAAACCTCCTTCAGCCCTTCCCTTCCCCAAAACCTCTGTCGACTGAGGGCCTCATCTTTTATCATTCCTCCGCTACCCTGGGTTCCACTTCTCCTTCCTCTCCCTGGCCCTCAGACTCCGCCATGGGAATATCAAATCTGTCTCCTCTTTATTATGCCGAGTAATTCTCTTCTTCCTCAGGAAGCTGGACCAGCAGACCTCAGGGTCCTGGAGCCTCAGCTTCTTCCTGGCAGCCACTACTCAGTAAAATCAGGTAGAAGCCTGCACAAGCATTGTATTGTCACTCCTTACTGCTGTAACTACGTCATCTCACTTAACCGCCAGGAAAAACATTGTGAGTGAAATAGCAGGAGAGTTAATGTTATACATGATGAAATTGGGATGCTGAGATCTTAATCTACTTGCCCAACTTCGCAAAGTAGAGAAATGGCTAAATCTACTTTTCATGTCTCAGAACTGCATTCTATCACGAAACAGTGACAGCGCGCCAGCACGCCTCAGCACAGCCTTCCTGCCTCGTTTACCCAGGTGTGGCCTCACAGGCCAGTGCCAGAAGCAGACACAGGTGCAAGCAGATAAGCTGGCCCAAGAACAGTGAGGCTGAGCACCAGCCCAGAATCAGGGCTCTGAGGAGAAATGGCGCTGCTCTTCAGCCAGCAGCTGCTGTCATCAACAACTGTATTGGCCACCATTTTAAAAGATTAATTTCAAATTGCTTGCATTCCAAATTCCCACCAAGTAGCTCAGGCTGGCATGGTTTGCAGCATATTGAAACAGGAGGGGCAGCCGTCCTCTGCTGTGGGGGGAGGACGGATTTGCCTTTGAAGCTGCCGTTAGCATCAACAGGAGTCGTGAATTCTCGTCTAGTTTCAGTGGGAGGAGAGAGCGAGCTGGATGATGAGTGTAGGTAAGTTATTCCATTCAAAGCATTGCTCGCAATTTCTATTAGCAGCCATGGCTTATCTCCTTGTATGTCTTCATGAACCAAATTTTGCTCCCCAGTGATAATGCTTTAGATTATCAGCCGTATCAGGTAATGTCACCCGTGATGAGCACCTGCTGTTAAAATAAATGCTGTGTTCTGTTCTGCATCTCAACTTGCTTTTAATGCAGGCTCCTAGGGGCTCGTGCAACACTGGGAATCCATTTATCGCACAAAACAGCCTCCTGTTTACACACAATCACTTGGTAATCATACAGCCTGTGGACAAGAAGTCAAGAAAAACAATAAGCTTGGCTCACTGGGCAAGGCTGAAACAAGGGGGCTGTCTTTTGACAATCAAGCGCTATGTATGAGGATTAATGTGGCTTTTGATAAACTGCCAAACAACCACAGAGGCCAGATTTAGAACAAAGCTCGCGAAGACCTTTCGGGCTCTTCATTTTTATGAAGACTCTTCACAGATCGTGCTGAGCAATTGTTTAATAATTGGAAGTCAAATGTATTAAAAGAAAGCATAACTAAGTGTTCTCCCTCAAAACCCAGGTAATCACATTTATACTCATTTTCATACCAAAGAAATCATGTTCTGCAATCATAAAAGGTAAAGATATCATCTCCTTTTTCCCCTAAAGCCCGGTGTCCTAAAGCACATGCACACTCCTCCTGCATTTGAATCTGTGCTCCTGGTCTGAGTACAGCCCCACAGAGAGGGCGACCGCCTGTGTGAATGACCAGAAACGCCACGAAGCCCGCAGCCCCAAAGCCTTCTGTCCACTTCTCACCTGCTGAAATGGGGTTAAGTAATATTTTCAAGCTGGGCACTGGGAGACAGTCCTTCATGGATTTCTCATGCACATCTCGCTGGGTGCACCAGGAAAGAAAGGCCACAATAACTCTTACACAGTGCCTTTCATCAGGGTTGTGTTTGCATTGAGCAACCTTAAGAGATGAGGTAATGTCTGTCCCCAGACAAAGGACAGGCTTGCTTACTTCTTCTATAAAAGTAGTGAATTATCCCAAGTCATCGTTGCTCGGGTCTGACGCACACCCACTGCATGTGGGGCATCCATCTCCCCACGTCACATGGGACTCGGGGCGAGAAACTGAAGCAGACACTCAGATGCTCATGCTGTTGCTGTACTGTGAGAAATAAAGTCTTCTGTCTCTGACAATGGCTTCTCATGTCTTCTGCCAGCATCCACAAAACAGCCACAGGATAACATAACGGCTCATACGTAGGACAGAATCAGATCCAGGCCTGCACTAAGAGGCTCTATCTGAGCCCGGTCTGGGCGTCCAGAGACCACGGGTGATGGGAGGAAGGAAAAGTGTTTCCATTGACATATCAGCACAGATTTCTGGATGGGACAGTCCCTCCCTCCCTTCTTCTTCCTCTCCTCCCAGTTCACGTGGTTCAGGGGGGCCCAACACCTTTTCTCCTCAACTCCAGAACTGGGAACATGGTCCAGCCTGGGTATCTGGAGCAGTCCATCCTCCCATTCACACAATGGGTTCAGGAACGTGGCTCAAGCCAGGTAATTGAGACTCAGTTTATTGAGCACCAACCACAAAATAGGAACTCTTCTACCAGCTGCAAATATGTTTGGAAGCCACACAGAAGAGATTTGGAAGAGCTTATATAAAAGTGGAACTTTCCTGGAAATAGCAGGAAGGAGCTGCTGTCTTTGAGCTGTGGTTGCTGATGTGGTGGAATGTAAGGCTCAGGTTGTGGTGCTCATTCTTGTCTCCTCACTGGGAGATTCCACTTGATAATAATCTCACCCCAAGAAAAGCAGATGGAAACTGATTCCTGGTGGCCCCTGGTGTACCTCCATGCAGCCGTGCATTCCTAAAGCCACTCCAGACTGGGTGTTCAGATCACAAGGGGATCCATTCCATGTTTAAGTCAAGCTATTTTGATTTGTTTTTCTGTCACTTAAAACCAAGAGCCCTCATAATATGGGGATTAAGTAAATTTGGGTAAATCTGCTTATTATACTAGAGAGCTCTTATGCAGACTGGCATATTAAAGTCATGGGAAATCCTCCTATGAAAAATTTCTGTAATTTTGTTTAACTTGTGATTTCTCATACTACTGGCCATGGACCTTTCCACTTCTCTTTTTTTAGCAACAACTATCAATTTCTTATAAAACTGATGTTCTATGAACCTCACTGGAGAATGTTGGAATGATATTCTTTTCCCTGAAAATTCATCATAAACTTATAAATCAGAGGATCAAACAGAACAAACAGAAAATGTGCGCACATGAAAGCTTGTGTCTGTATAACCTTGTACTTCTTCCACCAGCACTGAATGAAAACCCACTGTGTGTCAGACAGTGGAAGGCACTGAATACATTAACTCAGCAGGAAAAGTAGAGCAGGGTGTTACACAAAAGTCAATGTCTTCCACTGACCACAGAAACACTACAAATGTCTGAAAATACCGCAGCATTTCATCCCTATCAGGAAGCTTGATATCACACTTTACCATACTAAGACCATATTAAAACATTGAAAAATCAATCTATTTTCTTGATTTTTGTTAGGAATTACAAAGCAAATTCCTCAGATTATGCACAGTCACAATCTCTCAGAGGACAACTAGAAATGGTTGAAATATCCAACCTATTTAGAACATGAGTGTAATGTAATTTTGTAATAGGAAATCTAATAATACCAGATTTACAACCCAATTTATAGTCCAAATGGTTCCAATTTGGTCAGGAAATAAAACTAAAGTCAATAAACTGTTGTGTTAAATATTCTAAACAACGAGTGGAAACTGCTTGGCAATGTTATAAGATGGAGCAACACATAAAAGAAGATGCCTGTGGAGTATGATGTAATCTTGAAGCCAGACTCACAGGAAATGAATTACGTGAATCAATTCCATTCAACACGTTGTTTGGTCCTAGCATTTGTCCAGTCCCATGCCAGGCACTTGGGGGATATTTCCAAACAAAACAAACAATGCAGCATTCTGCAGTCATCTTGTTTATCTCAAGAATCAGCTTGGAAGGCAGATACCACTTCTGACCTGCCCTCTAAGCGCCATGAAAAATCAGAAATAGAAATACATCTCTGCAGGTGAAGCTCCAAACAAGAGAGGCTGAGGAAGGGAGGGATGGGTTTGGTCAGTTCAGCTCAGGAAACTTCAGAGAGAATCCCAAGAGAAGAGATTAATATAAGCAATGCCATGGGAAGTTTTCTTTTGGTTTCCCGTGTTTGCTAGTTTTAAACTAGAGAGTGTGTGTAGTGTCAGTGCTGTGACTGGGCAGAGGGAAAACATCAACAAGCAGCTGGAGCTACGTTTGGGCAGAAAGGATGAGACCGACAACAGACAATAGAAAGAAAAGGGAAATATCTTATTCTTTTATTTTGACAAGTGTTTCTTGGGCAACTACTGTAGGAAAACATTGTTGTAAGCTTTGAAAGTATATAAAGAGTAATAATTTCCCAGATTTGTCATCAAGAAATGTCAATAGATCAGATACAGAAAATAGCACACTGAAAGAAGCATGCAGCAAGGGCCATGAGATTGAAACATTACTTGCTATTGGAGGTTCGAAATGGGGTAGATTCCTTCTGGTTAGAAGTCAGGAAAAGCTGGATATACTCTGATTCTTAAGAAATGAAAGATTCTGACAGGTGCAAAAGCGCATGAGGAAGAATGGATAAGACTTCATACTTCATTGCATAGAAAGAATGTAAGAGTCTATCTCAAATGAGATAATGGATCTGAGATCATTCTGAAATGGTCAAGCACAATACAACCGTAAGGATTTTCAGGGCTCTGGTCAACTCACTCAATGTGTCTGAGCCTTGGTTCCTCAACTGCAAAATGGGAAAGTTCATGCCTCCTCTGTCTTCTACATACAACTTCCAGATGCTTAATAAGAAATTCAACAACATATTTTTAGTAAATTTTGTTACCATATGTATTTCCTTTTAAAAACAGATTATTGAGGGGGCCGGCCCCGTGACCCAGTGGTTAAGTTCACGTGCTCCACATCTGGAGGCCCAGGGTTTCGCTGGTTTGAATCCTGGGCGCGGACATGGCACAGCTCATCAAGCCATGCTGGGGCGGTGTCCCGCATGCCACAGCTAGAAGGACCCACAACTAAAAATACACAACTAGGTACCAGGGGCTTTGGGGAGAAAAAGGAAAAATAAAAGATCTTTTTTAAAAAAAAGCAGATTATTGAGGTATAACTAATGTACAAAAAGGCTGGACATATTCAATGTACACAAGTTTGGATGAGCTTGGACATATGTATGCACCTGCACATCATCACCAGTATCAAGATGATAAACATATGCATCATGCCTTTTTGTTACTTTGTTTTGCGGTAAGGACACTTACCTGAGAGCTGCCCTCTTAGCAAATTTTTTTAAGTGCATAATCCTCTGTTGTTAACTATAGCACAATGTTGCACAGCAGATCTCTAGAATTCATTCATCTTGCAAAATTGAAACTTTATATCCAACCAACTCCCCGTTTCTCCATTTCCCCACCCTGGCAACCACCAAGCTGCCCTCTGCTTCTATCTATGAATTTGACTATTTTAGATACTTCATATAAGTGGAATCATGCAGTATTTGTCTAACCAACGTATTTTTTAAATTATTAATCACTTCAAAATTGGAGTTTACTTTATCACTCCCAAACCAGAACCTGACCATTTAGGTGAGTCAGTCAACTTTAAATGAAAATGCAATAAAAATAGAAGTATCATTTCCAAGAAAAATCAACAAGGCCAAAGCAAAAATCGTCTCTACTAAAGATGCAAATATGAAAACCAAAAAAAGTAGGCTTAAAGGACCAAAAATTAAGTCAAATCTACCTACCCCACAGCCTGCTCGCAATGCAGGCTTCTGCCACAGCCTCAGAGAAATTCCAATGTGTTTGACATATTTATCTGTAGGAGACGCCACCATTGCATTAGCATTCTTCAAATTATCTTTACATTTAAATTGATTTCAATTACATAGACATTTCAAACCATTAATATTCATTTGAGATATTTCTGATACCTTCTCAGTGTGCTAAACTTTTTTAGGCACTGGTTCATAATTAACCCACTCCACATGGAACTGCTGGAGAAGAGCCCTATGAAATTCTGATTAGTATAAGAGCCTGTTTACATATGTTCAAAGGTCCTAAATTATAAAATTCCACTGACAAGGAGTTCACACTTACTAACTATTCCACCAGGATCTCACTTTCAGATTTCTCTCTCTCCCACTGTCTGGGAATAAGGAACTTGGGTGAGAGACAAGCTCCAGCAACAAAGGACTCGTCGTCTTGTTAGGAGAGAGAAAGGAGGAGTGTGACGGACTCTGTGGGGGGACAGGAGACGGAAATAGAATCTGGAGGGGAAAAGACCCCTCCTGTGGATCCCTGAAAGACTCAGTGTGAACGGAACTCAGGTACCATGGAAACTTACAGAAAACTCAGTTGATTTGTTCAAACAGAGGCAGCATGGACAATTTCATGAGCCACAGGCAGAAGGAACCGCAAGCATTTAACAGAAAAATGAACAGCACTTGAGGGGAGGAGTCACGGAAATGATGGTGTTGGAAGCAGTGCCATCTAAGTCTCACTGGGCAGTGAAACCCGCAAACGTGATCTGGGATACATGAGAACCAGATTAAATAAATACAAAATACTTGGCATTTAAGAGGCATTGAAGAACAGTAATTGCAACTGTTATATTATCTCAATTGGGCTTCTCAGTTTAGCTAAACTTGAGTTCAACAAAGGTTTCAGGGTGCATCCCCACGAGCATTAGGATGGAATGCAAAATTAGGCAACACTGTGGCCTGGTGGTCTGCTCTGTGCTCTGAGAAGATCGGCCTCAGCAGACCATGAAATCTATGGAAGGCTGCATTCCTGCATCTGTTTGGGATCCACTGATCGTGGGAGAAAAGCTGAACTTGTGTTCCAGTTGGGATCTATCTTGTATGAAGGCCTGGAACTTTCCCCAAAGTTGCGTTGGAATGGAGAACACCAGTGGAAACCCAGAGAAAACCCACTGAGAGTTAAGAGTGGTCCACATGGCACAGGGCGGGATTGCAGAGGACCTGTAGTTCCAGCGAAGTCATCCCTTAACTGAGCTTACCAGAAGGAGGAGAAGGGCAGTATGGAGAGGAAGCCAGCATCCATAGGGAGGCAACAGCCTTCGAGCTGAAAACAGCAGGTGAAGGTAATTCCTGGCTGGCGGAACAGAAGTTCAACAAGAGTCCGCAGGTAGATGAGGTCGACATTACTCCGAGGTAATGGCAGTCAGCACATCAGAGGAGCTCAGTACCACACAGGCAGAACCAGCAACTGGTCCAGCTGGTCCTGGAAAAACGGAGTAGAGAGATTGCTGCACTGCAGGCAAAACTTTTCAGAATGGCCCTCATTCCTCCTGAGCCAGGCACCCTGGAGGAAATGCAAAGGAGATGGTGGAGAAGGAGTCTCTGTCTTGGGACACATTCGCTGGCCAGGTCAGTACACTCTACATCCACTTATTAGATGTGGACACTGAGATTCAGAACCTTGACCAAGTTCAAACAACCAGTTTTTTTCCAGCACAAAAATTAGGACATGGATCTATGTGATATTAATTTCTCTTTTCTCTCATTTATACTGACCTGCCTCCTTTTAAAAAAATCTTGGGTACCCAGAGACATTTATTCCTCTGCTCCCTTCAATTTTAAAGTTTTCTTATTTTACATTATACTTAATTACATAAGCTTCTTCAAATCTTTTTTTGGAGTATGTAGGGTACAAATATTACATAAGAAAAATAAATTGTATTTCTATGGGAAAATGTGTTACAAGTTCCAAATGACAACTGGCATTTGCACGAGCCTTTACTCTCTGACTTTCATGATCTGAGATCAGAATATATTTGGGTCACCCAGAGGATCCTTTTACAAACCTGCCAACAGGTCTCATAAAAATAATAGGAAATAAATAATACTCTGTATACTTTAAACTACTTTGATGAATATCTTCCAATATATCTTGTGAATTTAAAAATTTATACATATTTTAAAGAAACCTGATGTGGAAAGGTTATACATCCATGAGCTACAAAATGATATTTTGGTCAGTGATGGACCACTCACACGATGGTGGTCCCATAATGGAGCTGAAAAATTCCTATCACCTAGTGACATCATAGCCGTCTTAATGTCAGAGCGCAACGCATTACTCACAGGTTTGTGGTGATGCTGGTGTAAACAAACCAACTGCACTGCCTACTCTGGAATGGACGCCTAAAAGGACTTTCATCCTTAAAGAGGCCAAGTCAGTGCCAGGTTTCAAGGCTTTTAAGGTCAGGATAGCAATCTTGCTTGGTGGCAATGCTGCAGGCTACAAATTGAAACCCTTTGTGATCTGGCACCATGAGAGCCCCAGGAACTTGAAGCATCTCAATAAGAACACACTTCCAGTGTACAGGAGCAATAAGAAGTTATGGATGACCCAGCTCCTCCTCCAGGATGCCCTCCTAAATTGCTGTGCCAATGAAATGGAGAAGTACTGTTTGGAGAATAATATATCTTTCAAGATTTTGCTTATTGTTGATAACGCTCCCAGACATCCTCCTGAAGATTGGTGATCTTCATCTCAATATCAAAGCAGTGTTTCTCCCTCCAAACACCACCTCTTTGTTTCAATCAATGGATCAAAGAATTATAACAGCTTTTAAGGCCTACTACCTGAGGAGGACCTTTGCCCAGGCTATTGCTGAAAATAAGACACTGATGCAATTCTGGAAGGATTACAATGTCTGTGACTGCATCAGGAACCTTGCTTGGGCTTGGGGTGATGTCACCAAGGAGTGTGTGAATGACATCTGGAAGAAGACACTCAAGAGGTTCGTCCATGACTTCAGAGGATTTGCTGAGGGTGAGGAGGTTGCAAAAATCAACAAGGCTGTAGTTGAGATGGCAAACAACTCTAACCTGGGTGAGGATAAGGATGACACTGAGGGGCTCCTAGAGGCGGCTCCTGAGGAACTGACTCATGAGGAGTTGTTGGACTTGGAACAGGAACACACAGCCAAAGAAGAGGCAAGAGAAAAGGAAACTGCAGGAGAAGAAAAGGAAGAACCCCCAAGAAAATTCACAGGGAAGGATTTAGCAGAAGCTTTGGGAGACCTCCACAAGCTCCTTAAAAAGTCTGAAAACATGGACCCCAGCAGCGAGAGGTTTTCATTAGTAGAGAGGAATGTTTGTGGTTCGTTATCTGCTTACAGACAAATCTGTGGTGAAAACAGAAACAAACCAAGCAAACCACCATGGGCATATTTCTGAAGAGTGACCCCTCCTCAAGAAGAGCCTCAGGCAGGTCCTTCAGGAGGTGTTCCAGAAGAAAGCATTGTTATCATAGGAGATGACAGCTCCATGCGTGTTATTGCCAGTGAAGACCTCCCAGTGGGACAAGATGTGGAGTGGAACACAGTGATATTGATGATCCTGACCCTGTGTAGGCCTAGGCTAATGTGTGTGTTTATGTCTCAGTTTTTAACAAAAAGTTTAAGAAGTAAAGTAAAACAAAAAATTTTTAAAATACAAAACAGCTTATATATGGATATGAAGAAAGAAAATACTTTAGTACAGTTGTACAATGTGGTTTTGTTTTAACCTAAGTGTTGTTACAAAAGGGGCAAAAAGTATAAAAAGTTTATAAAAAAGTTACAGTAAGCTAAGGTTAACTTATTACTGAAGAAAGAAAAGTCTTTGTTTATAGTCTTAGCTTAGCCTAAGTGTGCAGTGTTTATAATCTTAGCTTAGCCT
>NC_060270.1:304711-319501 GCF_021613505.1 Equus quagga | reverse complement strand
GTGTGCAGTGTTTATAATCTTAGCTTAGCCTAAGTGTGCAGTGTTTACGAAGTCTGCAGCAGTGCACGGTGATGCCCTAGGCCTTCACTCACTCTCCACTCACTCACTGACTCACCCAGAGCAGCTTCCAGTCCTGCAAGTCTGTTCATGGTGAGTGCCCTTTGCAGGTGTACCATTTTCATCTTTTATGCCATATTTTTACTGTACCTTCTCTATGTTTAGATGTGATCAGATGCAAACACACTTACCACTCTGTTAGGACTTCCTGCAGTGTTCAGTACAGCATCATGCTGTACAGGTGTGCAGCCTGGGAGCAGCAGGCTGTACCGGAGAGCCCAGGTGTGGAGTAGGCTACCCCATCTGGGTTGTGTGAGTCCACTCTGTGATGCTCACACAAGGATGAGATCCCCTAATGATGCATTTCTCTAGCCGTGTCCTCATCCTTAAGCGGCGCACACTGTACTCTCAGAATTATGTACTCTCTTCTTTCAGAGGTTTTTGATATACACTTTCAGTGGAACAGAAATAAGCAGAATTGAAAACACTGGCTGAGTCACTAAGAAATTTGTTAGTATATTTAATGTAGAAGAGTATTTTTCCATAACAAAGAGAGAAATCCAATAATCAAGGTTCTTTGGGGGAAAAGAGGCCCAAAAATGTTTTCTAACTTTTCCATAGGATGACAGTGTAGACAATACTGAGTTTAAGTTAGACAGTCCGGGGTCCACTGAATTACAGCTCCAGGTGCTGCAGCATCTACAGTGTCTGCCAGTGTGACTCTGATTTCTGGATAAAATATAAAAGTTCTCGTTTACTTGGAGAAGTTAACCTTTCTCTAACCACATTTCCTGACCCCTTTGGAGAACAAAGCCAGTGCTCAAATAATTCATGATTGACCCTGGGATGTCCCCCAGAGGTCCTTGGGGAGCAGGGCGCCTGGTCCAGTGGAACTGACTTCTAGCCCACGAACCCGGCCCCACGCGCATCACTGGGTACTCAGCCTGAGCAAAACCAGCCAGGGGAGAGGGTGGAGGGTAGCGGCTGATCTTGCCCATCAGAAACAGAATTAAATACCACACGGGGTAGGCGCTGGCTGGACTGTCAGGCACGCGGGAGGGACGGAGGTGAGGAAATCTGGGCTCGCACTCTGGGTACAACGACCCTCACAGAGTCACAGGTTCGCAGCGACCACGGAAACGCAACAGGGGCCGGAGCTGCCTCCACAGTGAGGTGACCACTCACAGGACAGCGCCAGAGCCCCTGCAACTCTCATCAGCTGAAGCCCGAGTGTCCGATGGCGCATCCGACCGCCAGAGGAGGCACGGCGGGTTTCTGGTCCTCTCTCGCCGACCGAATCTCGCACAAGCTGCTAATCAGCAGGAGGAAAAGCTGAGAAGCAACCCGACGTATGCGACAGAGGCCCCCAAAGATTCAAGACATAGTGGGCCAATTCCTCCGGAACAATTGGGAGTAAAAGTGGTGACAGAAACAGCAGGATTGTTTGAAAGTCATTTCTGAGAAGCAGTTAGACCTCCTGGACACTCACCAACTCTGTGAAGCTGGACTGCCACCCCCT
Source organism: Equus quagga (assembly GCF_021613505.1). Taxonomy (NCBI): domain Eukaryota; kingdom Metazoa; phylum Chordata; class Mammalia; order Perissodactyla; family Equidae; genus Equus; species Equus quagga. The sequence goes on along the minus strand of NC_060270.1, from coordinate 317,925 downwards.
CTCTGTCGGACCGGACGGTGACTGTAGAGAGGGAACTGTCGTCGTCTGGGTGGACGGCCGCCAGGCAGAGGGCCCCAGTGAGCCAGGGAATCGGTGAAAGCTCCCACGCCCGATGCTGAGACACCAGCGTTCCCTCCTCCAGCCCGGCCCTCTCTGTTCTCAGAATGCCAGCTGTGAGGACCACACCTCCAGGCAGGAGGTCAAAGCACCTCTTCTGTGCAATGGTGCAAGTCCAAGGGAAAAACCTTAAAGCGCTCTCACAAAGGATTTCCCCAGAAAGATGCTCATCAAATCACTCTACTCCCAAGACCACAGTCCACCTCACGCATGTGCACAGCTTCTAAATGGGATCTTTTGGAGCCCTGTCCTTAAACACGAATGGTCAGTAAAGACATCTGAGGCGATTCTAACGCAGACAGTGGGCAAACACCCGTAGAAGCAACCTGAAGGAAAAAAGACTATACCGGAAGAAGAAAAGTAAACTTTAAAAACAGCATTAATAGTCTCAGAGAAATAAAAGGAGATATCGCATCAGTCAGTCTAAAGAAGAATGACACGCTAATTAAGGAAATCCCGACAGCTACAGTAGAAACCTTGGCTTCTCAATGCTCACGTGCCGGATATTTATTCCTCACCCACGTAAAGCCCAGTCAGTCACGGCTGGGGAGGAGGACTCTGCTCCACATGGTTACTCGGGTCCAGGCTCCCTCCAAGTGTAACTTCTCCATCCCTTTGGTCCTTAGAGTTCTATCCACTCACCTGACACACGATAAAAGAAATGGCAAAGGAGACACACCTAGTTCCTAACTCTTTGGCCTGGAAAAACATATAATATTTTTGTTAAGAAAGAGAGAGAAAGAAAGGGAGGAAGGGAGAAAGAAAAAGGCCATTCAGAAAACAAAAAAATAGATCTTGGAAAATAAAGGTGTAATAGCAATTATTAAATAATCAATGTAAGAGTTAGGAGATAAAATTGAGGAAACACTGCAGAAAGTGTAGCAAAAAGGCAAAGAGATGGAAAACAGGACAGAAACATAAAAATAATTAGAAGTCCATCCACAGAGCCTAACACTGAAATAGCAAGGGTTCCAGGAGGAAAACTACAGGGGAAGAGAGGAAAGAATAATCAAATGAATAATCCAGGACAAATTCACAGGACTGAGAAATAGGAGTCGTCAGGCTGAAAAATCTCACCACAGGTCTGACATCGTAGATAAAACAGACTTATGCCAAGATACACAATGTTCCAGACACTGGGACAACAAAAGATTTCAAAAGCTTTCAGAGCAAAAGATCATGATTCCTACAATGATAAGAATTGGAACGGCACTGGGCTTCCCAACACTGACATGGAAGCTAGAAGGGAGTGGAGCCTTGTGATCAGAATTTCAAAGGGACAAAACTTTCAATCTACACTTCCAGGTCCCGCCAAACTAGCAATTCAGAGAGATAAAGACATAAGTCATGAAGACAATTTCGAACAGGCAAGGCCTCAAAAAGTTTCCCTGCAGGCAGCCCCCTTCAAGATGCTGCTAGAAAGTGTGCTCCATCAGAATGGGGGTGAATAGAAAAGAAAGACCAGGGAGCAAGGAGAAGCAGATTCAGCATGAAAGAGAAACAAAGAGAATCTTCAGGAAGATGGAGCACAGAGACGTCAGGACAGTGACTGTGCACCAGCCTGGAGACCAACCAGTCCATACAGAAGCAGGAGATGGTCATCAAGAGATGAAATCGACAGCCGGCCTGCAACACTGACATTGCGGCAAGAGGACATTTAAACAGCTGGGGAAGCTGGAGATGCAGCAGCAGCATCACATAGGAAGTCCACTTAGACTGGCTGAGGGAAAGAATAAACAGAGGACACAAGAGCATGGAGGGGACGCCAGTACCCTGTAAGGGAACAGTCAGTTGAACCGTGAACACTGCAAAACGCCTAGCTCTGTCTTAAAACCTACAGGTCGGTCGTTTACCTTTTCCACATTCCATTCAGGGCACGTTTCAGAAACACATCCCCCAGGGAGCAGAAGACGGCTCCTGTGGCCCCTCTGGAGACAGACGTGTAAGCTCTTTCCAGGCACAGCCCAGGTTCCACCTCCTCCTAATCATCACCTCTAATATGCAGCCTTGAACTGAAACCACTTGACGGCTGCTGTAAAAATACTGGCAACATTTTTAAACTTTTATTAAAATTTTGATCTTTTAAAGTTTTAAATTATGTCCTTTGAGGACAAGTATTGTCAATTCTCTGTGAATGTTCTGCAAAATAAAAATGATCTTTAATAATTAAGAACAGGGAAGGCAACTGAGGAGACTTACCTATCCATCTGGTACAATATGCACCAGCCACATGGATTAGTACGAATTTAAGACTCACCAGAAAATGTCAATAGTTGGTGACAATAAACCGCAGTCCCCTGACCCAGCTTACAGAACATGGGGAGTCATCTGATGGTCACACCCAGAGGGCCCATGGAGAGGAGAATCTAACCCTATCTTGTCTACACTGGCATTCTTTCTTCCTGCATGTGCATCTTCACTCACTCTTTAACTGCTAAGAACACCACGATGCACCCCTACCCTGCACCCTTCGAGTCTGGGTCGGACGCTGCACAGGAGCACTCGCCGGGGGTGGCTAGCAGCTTGGGAATCACACACCTAGGAATTGCCTGTGAATCCCTGGGTCCTGCCCAGAGCAGCTGAGTCAACATCTCCAGGGCTGTCTGAGGATCTGATTTTTATTTACAAATATCCCACGAGATTCTCCTGTGGCTTAAAGTTGAATAGATGATTCAGGGAGCAGACCTGACCTGTGGAGCATTGCAGGGGCCTCTGTGGCACAAGCACCAGCCAAGGCCCGGCTCCCATCACAAAGGGAGAAGCAGCAGCACTCTTTCAGAAGCCACTGAGCTGCCGAAATCAGAGGGCGAGAAGCAAGCCTGAAAGGTGCAGATTTGCCAGGGCTGAGACCAGGGAGCCCAGGCATCGCTGGACCACCACAGTCCTTCCTGATCGCCTGCCGAGGAAGAGGCTGGTGCCGGAGCTCAGACGTCCCTCGGCTGCAACGTTACTCTCTTCCTCTCATGGCTCCAGTGCTGGACACAAAGCATCGAGAGAAGCGAGGGTGTACTTTGGTGTCTTTAACTGTCAGGATTGAGCACAGCTGCCTATATAAGGAAACAGCCCCAGCTTAAGCAAGATGGATGTTTTATTTTCCTCTCATATGAAGGCTGCTAAAGCAGCTACAGCTTCCGGGGGTCCAGCTTCTTCCAGAAGCTTCCAGTATAGTCTCTGCTGCACCATCCTAACAGTCTGGCTATGTCCTCATGCATACGTTGTGGTTGCTGGAGTTCCAAGCATCATATCCTGTTCCATGCAGTAGGAAGGACCAGTGGCAGAAATGTGCACGTCAACCAAGTCAGGCCCCTTTCTCAGGCACTTTCCCAGCCCTACAAGATGACCTCCAGCTACATTTCATCAGCTAGTAGGTTCCTTCAGCCATGCTAAGGAATCTGTGAAATGTCGTTTGGCTGAGCACATTGCAATCTCCAGCAAAACTGGGGTTCCATTGCTCAGAGAGGGGGGAGTCAGTCCCTGGAAGTCTGAGATCTGTCTTGTGCTTAACATTTGGCTGTGGGAGATTCACCCATCGTCCCCATCTGAAGAGCAGGAACTGACACTCACTTCTCAGGACTATCACAGCATCTTAACATCAACACGCAAAAGGCCTGATGCCACAGCAGGGGTTGAACAAATGAAACAATGACAAAAAAATCTGACTTCTACAGCATACGCTTGTGCTTGCTAAACATGGTTGTGGGAAGGTTGGTTACCTGAGCACGAATAACTCCCCGATGTACTGGAGTGAGGAACTTGTCCGTGTAGCCCAGCTGCTTCACCGTCTCCCTCCGTTATCTCCCTCCTGCCCTGTGGGCAAGTATTGGCCAGGGGTTAACAGACTCTCACAAGGTCAGACAACTTTTAAATAAAATAACTACCCAGCAAGAACGGAGAAGACAAGTGATGAAAGCGTGCACACAGCACACGAGGTGGAGAATCCAAACCCGTAGAACCCTTTCCTCGCCTCCGAAACGACACGGTCAGCCCACAGACATCTTGTCTTAGGACACACCGCCTCCTCCTAAAGCCGCCAGCCCGGCTTCTCCCGAGCGGCTCCTGTGAGGAGACTGCAGGACCCACGCACGTGCCTCCCGCTGTCGCTTCTTTCTCTACCTGTTTTTGCGGATCAAATAGGATGGCCCCGAAGTCCGCCTCCCAGCATGCTCGCGGGCGTGTGATTTATCCCGGTCCACGGAGAGCTGGGGCCTATGACCCCGCCCGTTGGGTCGAGCTGGCCTTGGACCTGCTGCGACCAGCAGATGTGGCCCAGGCGACGGGGCGGAACCTACGGACCAGGCGGCCTGACCCGCAGGCCCGGCGACCGCTCCCCCCGGAGCAGGGGCAGCGATGCAGCCGAGGCGCGGGGATGGTCGGGCGCGACCCCCGAGAGCGAGCGCAGGGCCCCCGTCACCCCGTAGACGCGAGGACCGTCATCGCTGCTGCTGGAGCCGGCGGCCCGAAGGGCTCTGTCACCCCGCAGTGCGAGCCCAAACCGTCCCTTTGCGGAGGAAGACGCGGAGGCCGTCCTCAGCTTCGGCGGCCGCGGGGGAGCCCGGCACAACGGGCGCCGCGGGCTCCGGCCTCGCATCGCGGGAAGCGGGGAGGCCAGGCCGGCCCGTCGCTCTGTCCGGCCCGCGCTCGGCGATCCGCGCCGCCGTCCCGCCGGGGCCGAGGGCGCAGCACCATCTCCCGGCTGGTCGGCGGCGGCGCAGCGAGGAGGGGCCGCTCTTCTCCCGGGAGGTGATGGCCCGCGACGCCTCTAGGGCCCCGCGCGCTCCCGCAGAGGACACCTCGGCGTGCACGCGCTGGGGCCTCCTCTCCTCGCTCTTCTGTAACAGGAGCAGCTTCGACACACAATCGTGTCCACCAGCTTGTTGCTCTTAGAAAGCTACCCCAAGGGGCCGGCCGTGGCACAGTGGTCAAGATCACAGGCTCCACTTCGGGGGTCCCGAGGTTCCCGGTTCAGGTCCGTCCGAGCATGGCACAGCTCATCAAGCCATGCTGTGGTGGCGTCCCACATAAAAAATAGAGGAAGATGGGCACAGATGTTAGCTCACAGGCAACCTTCCTCACCAAAAAAAGAAGCTACCCGAAAACAAAACTAACCCTTTATGGACTCAGACCCTCCAATATCAAATGGGATCGTTTCTAACTCTTCCTATACAAAAATAAAATTTAGTTACCTGGTGTACAGTGTATATTTAATATTAGAAATCTCCAGGAATTTACCTAGCTCAAAAGCAGATGTTTTAGGAATGTCTTATTGAGAATTGTTTTTAACTGCTGCAATGGAAGATGGGCAAAGTACCTGTGAAATCTTTCTGGCTGACATCACTGTGCCTGTGTTCTGTGAGGGAGCGTTTCCGTGCATCGATCGCCCAGCTGAGTGTTGGGGTAAACTCAAGTTGTCTTGCTGGGAAACTCCTGGCCTTGTTCAGAGTCTCGTCAGGCATGTGTCCATCAGAGGGTGTGTGGTCTTCGCATCAGAGGGGTGTGCTGCGTGGAGAAGACACTCCCTTCATGGCCAGCCTTCACACAGCAAGCAGAAGGGAGCGCCCGGCGGCTCTCCCCTCCACGAGCTGCTGGTGCCTTTGAACTGGCATCTGTAGACCTGCCCTCGCCTGAGCAAGCAGTTACCAAAACAACTTCCCCTGTGATGAGGGGTCTCCTTGTCTAAAAACTGTTTTTCCTTTTCCTGTGGCCGTGGGCTTCCTGTGACAGGAGCACCTGTGTGGTGCAGGAGCTCCTTGCAACGCAGGGAAGATTGTGGCTGGGTGCCGGGTGAGCCAGCCGTGCTCTGCACAGAGATGTCTCGTTACCAGGGGCCTGGGGTCAGAGGTGGCACAGGTGGCTGCAGACACACTCGGAAGTACAGAGGTGACGTGGTCCTCGTTAACATGGGTGTCAGAAAAGATGATCTACTGATCGCTGAAGCACATGTGGAATCTGGACACTTAAAATTATTATCAGGAAATGTAATCCGAAATCCCTTCTATTTAATGTTTATCAAACGCTGTAGGTGTATGAAAGAGGGAGAGAGAGAGGGAGAGAGGGAATCCATTCTGGGAGGATCGCCCGAAGGCTGTGTCGTGCTCCCTTCCTCTAAATGTTCTCAAATGTACCCCCAGATCCAGCCAGACCAGAGAGGAAAGGTGTGCGTCTCATCGTCTTAACCTTCGCGGCCGTCATCCTCTGTCGGGACTGCCTGCCACATCCTCCCGACTGTACCCCGTGCCTGTTCTCGTGTCCCTTGAACACATTCTACACGCTAGGCAGACTGCTCTTTGAAAAATGCAAATCCTGTCTTGTCACATGTCTGCTTAAAACCTCTGCAGCTTCCTAACGGGCTTCAGATCAAAGACAAACTGACCGACTCTTCAGCTCCTTGAGGCCACCGACTTCTAAACCAACTATTTAGGTGAAAGAGCAGGGTAAATGGGAGACTTTGAAAAAGCCTCTGTCATGTAGCATGTTGGTGTTGGAGAGTACAGCCTTTAGAAGGGGATTTCTGAAGGCCGAGCCACCAAGCACAGGTGCAGGTGCAGGTACACCAATCCACTGTCCTCACACCTGCGGGCACAGCCTCCACCACCAGGTTTAACCCCGGCTGCAGCGCCACACGACCAAAATCACAGTGGTTTAAAGCCACGAGGCATGTGTCTTGCGCTTTTCACGTGTCCGTCACCGGTCAGCTGAGGTTCTGCTCTACCTCGCGGTCCTCTCTGACTGAAGGAGCAGGCGCCATCTGGAGCTTCACTGGCTGCTGTGGAGGAAAGATGCGAGCAGGCTCTGGAAAGTGTCTCCGTCCTCTCATGGTCACACTCTCCACTCCAGGAGTGCATCGCGCCACTGCCTGTCCAGCCCAGTGGCCAGAACTAACACAATGGCCTCACCGGGAGATGTCGCTCCTGTGTCCAGAGAAGAGACTGGATGTCGGTGAGCAGAGGCAGTGGAGCTGGATGAGGCCTCCATCCTTCCTCGCAGAAACCAGATGAGTGGGGACGAGGTGTTCCTCCTGGTGAGGCCCACTGTGAAAATTTGAGATTTGAGTTCACTTGGGATTAAAAATTAAGCACAATTTAACACAATTTGAGTTAGGTGTTCTTCTGAGAATGTGGGCCACCTGACGTGGAGAAACATCGTATCGAGCTTGCCATGTTTGAGGCAGCTCCACTAAAGGGAGAACCCAAGTGGTTTCCAGAGACTACAGTGCAGGGTCATCAATCCCCAAGGAGTACACAGTGTATGTGCAACCCGATTGTTGCAGGGCGTTTCCCATAGTCCCCAGGGGGCCCTGGGCCGCCAACAGCACAGCGTGTGCATCGCAGCCTTTCCTTTGATACACTTCTTATTGGAATATTATGTACATAAAGTATACAAACCACAATGTACAGCCTGACATATTTCCACAGAATGAGCACATCTGGGTAACCAAGCACCCAGATTGAGAATCAGAACACTGCCATGACCTCAGAGGGCCCCTGTGTCCTCTGGTCACTAATACCACCTCCCAGACTAGAGTGTAGACAGCAACTGTGCTGTTGGAGAGGACAGTGGGAGTGAAGGGGGGTAAAGAGGAAATTTCACATTTTTCATGCGTTACTTGAATTTTGCACATCAAGAATACAACTGTAAATTACCTTTGAAATAAAACAATATTTTTTAAAAGGTTAAAACCGTTTTACGCTCCCCTGTCCTGAGCCTGAGCCGGAGATGCCCCGATGACTTGTGTTGTTGAGTTTCCTTCAGGGGCAGTGGTGACGAGCACAGCCTCTGGAGCAGCACGGACGTGAGGCGAGGTCCTGTCCTACAACCAGGAGCAGCTCCTGGGCCTCGGCCAGGTTACTCAAACTCTCAGAGCCTGAGTTCCACCATCTGTAAAATTATGACACTAATAACTAAATCATGAAAGGTTAAATGAGATAGTGTTTGTAAAGTACTGGATGTGGTCCCTGAAATGTGCTAAGGGCTCTATAAATTGTACCTGTTATTATGCCGTGGGATGAAAATGTCAGGTAACTGAACTTTGGAAATTAAAGAATATACTCTTTAAACCATTAAATTAAAAACACTGTTATTCTCTTTTTCCTTTGAATAGTGGGAAATAGTGGAGTTCACCATTCACAGTGTCTGAGAAGTGCAGAGCCAGCTAACACTATCTTAGAAATCATCGATTCACTTATCTGCTTGTTTGTTTACACAAACGAATAAACAGAAATGAAGACAGCACATGATTTCTTTGTCCTCACACCCCTTGTGTGAGTCCAGAGCTCTCCCCACTCCACAAGGACCCATTCGCTGGAACACACCCCAGGAGAGCTCACAGTTGTTGAAGGTCTGAGGACTAATTGCCAGCAAAAGTCAGACCAGAGTGCTCACCCCTGGGAAGGGGAGCTGTGAGCATGTCCTGTCAGGTCAGGCTGACTCTGTTTTCTCCATCGGCAGCACCTATGCTTCCCGGAAGGAGCTGCAAGGAGGGTACGTGTGCATTAGAAGATGGCTAACAGGCAGTTAAAATTAATTCCGTTTCTGAATGTATTGAACAGGAGGGGATCTTAGCGGCCAACTTCTGCCGAGTCCTCTGCTGTTTGGGCTGCTTCTCTTTATCCCCTGAAGCATCAGCCCTCAGGGCTCCGGAATCCTTTCCTCCTTCTCTTCTGCACACACATCCCAGCTCTGGAAAGGGCCCGAGGCTGAAATCAGAGATTGTGAACCCAACCTCAGCAGACAAGTGTGAGGAGACACATGGGGCCCGAGGAGGAAGGAAGGCAGCAGGGGTCATGGGAGAATTTCCTAAGTACTGAGGGCTCCAGTTTGCTGTAGTTGAGAAAAGAGCTTCGAGCTTGTTTTGAATCTGGACTTCTTGGGGAGGATCCTACTGTTGATTCTGGGCCTCATGTCCCTCCCTTCTTTTCTTGGCATTTATTTCCTCATTCCTCAAGTACTTTTTTTTTTTTTTTGAGGAAGATTAGCCCTGAGCTAACCAGTCCTCCTCTTTTTGCTGAGGAAGCCTGGCCCTGAGCTAACATCGTGCGCATCTTCCTCTACTTTATATGTGGGACGACTACCACAGCATGGCGTGCCAAGCGGTGCCATGTCCGCACCTGGGATCAGAACCAGCGAACCCCGGGCTGCCAAGAAGTGGAACGTGTGCACTTTAACGGCTGCACCACCGGGCCGGCCCTCCTCAAGCACTTTCTATAACTGATCTCAGAAACTGTTATACAGTTTTCAGCAGCTCTAAGATGAAGGATTTCAAGCTGTTTAAAATGTAAAGAAAACCCTAATGTTTCAGCCACTCAATATGCTACACAGCTAAGTCGACCTCATCGTTATTACCTTTACTGTTCTAACTCCTGACGAATCAGGGCAAACTTTTTTCTTTAAAGATATTTAAGATTGAGGAGAGTACATTTCTTGTATTTTTTCATAAACAGAAAGGAATACTGTGATCAAGAAGGAAAATTCATGAGAGATGCATACATTGGCAGATCAAAGAAATATTAATATTTAATGCAAAGGAATGAACACAAGGGAGTTGAAAAACAAAATTTTTCCTAACCACTACATGCATTTTATTGTGACTGTATATTTTATGTGCTTTCAAAAGCATAACACAGAGATAGCATCAATAATTCCAAATACCTGCTTTGTTAATGGACCGTTTTTCCCTCAAACTGTAGATAAACAATGGGCAGTTATGGGTGATCTTGCTGGTACATTCTTGGAAATGGGTAATACCACCCCAGCTCCTCTGGGAGCACTTCAGAGAGATGCATTCTTCACATGCGCACTCACAATCCTGACTCTCAAAGCAAATCTGTCGCAAACACACGAGCCAGAGCAGAATTTGATTCCCATCTTAATAGTCTGGTGTGTTTAAAAGCAAAGCATTTTCAAGGAAGCTTATTCAACAAAGCACTAGAAACCTGGGAGGTTAATGAAAGGCTTAATTAACCTCTAATATAAAGTCTCCTTTTTTCTCTATTGACATTTTCCACAGAGAACAGATATGTTGGGTTATATCATCCAAAGAATAACAGATTAAGGAATTCTTTCTAAAGTAATATTTAACAACTCTTGCTGTGAAATATTATCCTCACAAAAAGTGCATTAAACACAAATACACAGTATGGTGAATAAATATAAAGCAAACACCCATGTGTCTACCACCCAGGTCAGGACACAGAGTACAGACAACCTGAGATGTCCCCACGGGTGTATTCCTGAATATACCGTCTCCCCACTTGGGATAGCCACCACCAAGGCTTTTGTCATGATATCTCTTGTTTCTTTATGCTATTATCACTGATGTAATTGTCTCTACAACCACAGTGTGGTTGTGTCTGTTTTCTCCAGGATGTCTTCTTTCTGCCTTGCTTCTTGTCTCAACATTGTGCTTAAATAACTCATCCACACTGCTGTGAGAGTTGTAATTTATTTGCTGGTGTATATGTTGTGTACAATTTCATCATATAAATGTTCACAAGGTATTTATCTAATGTTGATGGAAATTTGTTTGTTTCCCGTCTGGGGATATCACAAGCAATTCTGAGCTGAATGTTCTTATAATATATCCTGGTACAGCACAACCAGAAGGACCTACAGCTAGAATATACAACTATGTACTAGAGGGCTTTGGGGAGAAAAAGAAATATATATATATATCTCCTGGTACAAGTGTGCACAAGTTTCTCCAGATGTCAAGAACTGTGGCAGGTCTGAGCCGATGCCCTGCCTACAAGGTCACAAGTCAGCCTGCCGCAGCTTCACAAATGCTGGTGGAAGACGTGAGACCCCCAGGTCAGAGGCCAAGGACAACACGTTACTCACAACAAGAGTAGTGGCCAGAGAGTCACATTTGCACTTGTTTCCCGAGGCTTAATTCCCATCAGATGCCTGCAAACACAGTGGGCTGCATTGCAGAAGAGGAACCCTAAGCTCAGGGAACCCCAACTTTTTATAGTAGACAAAAAGCCTGGCCAACCTTTGCTCCAGTGGGGAGACTATCTCTATCTTCCAAGTCTGTTTTCTGCACAAATATTCTGGAAAAGATAGTCAGAAAAAAGGCAGTTAGTGCCTCTGCCCAAAAGATGTACAGAAGTGTGAGAAACCCATGGAGAATTGTCTCTCAACATTAGGTAAATTTTTATCAGAAAATTAACCTTCCTCTCTATTTTTCTTCTTCTTTAATTTTTTTAAAAACATCTATGGGAGGTACTCATGAGTTTGTGAAGATATTGAGATTTCCACTTACAAATATCTTTAAAAACATGAAATCAATTATTAGAGGAAAAATTATTTTAAATTTCTTTTAAAAGTTCTAAATATCATAGTTTAAGGATATTTCAGAATAGAATATTTGTTTTACTATCTTAGTTTATAGCTAGTAGAAGTAAAATTCTCCACGAACTTTTCTTTATTTCCTAAAATTAAGGAAAATTTTAATTCCATGCTTCCATTCTCTAATCCATAGTAGGCAACATTTTGTCACTGTAAATGCAACTTTAACTGCTTTAGTGGTTTGCAGAGGGGATAAAAATGAGTAATTGTAGGAAGGGAGGAAAATACTAAACTTTAGTCCCGCCTAAAGTCCATCCCCCACACCCAGGTGAGCCTGGGCTGATGCTGTCATGACCCCCTGCATGTCATCTGAACCATAATTTCTCCCTTATTTAAGCCTTCCTGAATGGCCATGTCAGAGAAGTTGTCCTTGAAAACAGATTATGTTAAGACACACCCCTGCTCAAGGGCCTATGGAATTCAGCAGAAGCTACAGATGGAGTTGTATTTTGTTGGTGGTGTTTTTTCAAGAGCCATTTCTTAACATTTACCAGCTGTATTAGCATGTCTTCTTATTCTTATGCTTTGGCATCCTGGGACCTTGCTGACACTGGAAGAGACTGCTCCTCCCAAGGTTAGCTAATTCCTTGAGACAGCAAACAACTCACCGGGGAGTGTGCCTGTCATATGCAAACCCGCCAGTCCCAGCCCATCCCCATAACCACCTCCTGCTTCCAGCTCTTAGATCAGGGCCATATCCACCTACCCAGGGCCAGGCGCCAGACAACTAAGGACAGCCCCCATGTCCCAGAGGCCACCAAAACTACTCAAACTAACCAATACTAAACCTGCCTGGCCCGTTGCCTCCCTCCGAAACCACAACAAAGGCCAACATTGCCGTCTGCGCCCTCTGCCTCCTGACCAGCCCTATCATTCTGCCAGGTGGCCCTTCGTGCAGCATCATGCTTTATGTTTCTAAGGATCTGGAGAATAAAAACATCTTCCTTCATGACAGTCATTTCTGCGTCTACACCTGTTCGAAACAAATCCCAGTCTGTTTGATACACCAGCACCTCTTATGTCCAACACTCCAACGAGACCTTCCCACACAAACATATCTTCATAGTCGTCAAGAGGTTCCTCTGTTCTTGCTTATTTTCTCATGTTGGTTTAGAAATACTGAAGGAAAGTGGAGAGCATGGATCCTTCAAAGTTGAAACTCTCCCATGATTAATTTCTCAGGGATTTTGCAAAAGGTTGTCGGGGAAGAGTTCTTGAGGAGCGAGTAAGCCAGCAACAGCATATTTTGCCATAAGCCTCATGGGGTGAGCCAGGTTTCACACCTAAGGAGATACATCCTGACATCTAGCTGCTCTGAGCTGGAAATGGAGTGGTGCATTCGGAACACAGAGAGCCTGCTACATCTGGCACACGGTGAAACCCCAGTTATGACGAATCATAAAGCGTTGCACTTGAATGCACTTTTCTCTCATTGTGAAGTTTCCTTAAGAAGATATTGGCTCAAATTTATTGTAGAGCCAGACTCCGTATTGATAACTTGGAAGGAAATCCAACCAGAGGCTGATAAGCAGTTAGCACCCAAAGAAAAAACAAAACAGAGAAAAACAGTGACAAGGAAAGAGAGCAGGCCGTGGTTGTGGCGGAGTTACCCAGTGAGTTAAAATGAACCGGAAAAGAAAGGGAGATACATGTGAATGAGGACAGGAGATTCTCATTGTGCCCTCCTCCCAGACTCAGACAGCACAGGAGATGATCACTGTGCCCTCCTCCCAGTCTCACACAGGACAGGAGAT
>NC_060270.1:291286-304701 GCF_021613505.1 Equus quagga | reverse complement strand
CACAGGACAGGAGATTCTCACTGTGCCCTCCTCCCAGACTCACACAGCACAGGAGATTATTACCGTGCCCTCCTCCCAGTCTCACACAGGACAGGAGATGATCACTGTGCCCTCCTCCCAGTCTCACACCTTGCCAACAAGAGAGGCAACTACTGATCAGAGAAGACTGCGGGCAGCCAGGGAGTCAAGAAGGAACTAGGAGGTCTCCGAATATGCAGGTCATCTGGGGCAATCTAGACAGGAAAGAAGCCCTTCCATCAGGTCCTGCACTCCTTTGTTGGCTCCAGAGAAGAGCTCTTTCGCAGAAGCCTGTCGCTGGCTGGAAGTTATACCAGGGCATTTGTTTACCCAACAGCGTGCCAGAACCAGAGAAAGTCCAGCACCGGCCATCCAGGGAAGCACTCACTACAGTTAACCAGATCTGAGGTGAACTTGGGACTCCTTCCAGGAGCTAGACAAGATGCACAGGAGAAGAGCAGAAGGGCAGGTGGCGCTCGCGGAATCACGCACGGGCCTGACTTCGAAACACGGTGGAAACGATGATGTCTCTCCAGGGTGAGAGCACAGGCTTCAAGGTAATAAGGAATTTGCCAAGAAAGAGGAAAAGTAACTGGATCAAAACAAGAATTCTGCAGCCTGCAGCATGTCTCTAATCAAGGCTTCCATGCTTCCTGTTCCCAGACACCATCAGTCATCGGGCAAGGCCAGGAGAGTGGACGCTGGAGTGGGTGCACGCACACAGAACAGAAGTGCAACACTGCATTTAACTTGACCTTCCTTGTCAGCCAGGCAACTGCTGCTTCTGCATAAAATAAGTCATGACCCTGAAGTTCTATGACTTGCGCAAATGATGCTGAGAGTCGGTGGGATCAAAACTCAGTTTGCAGATTTCAGAGCCTCTGAAATGAGTCTCCAAATATACCATGTTCGTTTCACCCCAGCCATTCCGCTCGCTGTCTCCTCCTCCCCATCCCCCCTTGTCCGCCCCTCAGAACCAGCCTCCAAGCCTCCTCACCCACTTGTCCTTTGAAGCCACCACCGTTTCTGCCTTTAATGATACCTCTGAATTTTCAGATCCTATCAGTCAGCGCCACAGGGAGGACCCCTCCTCGCACTCTAATTGTTCTGCGTGAGCTAACTGCCATTTCTCAAGCGGCTTGTCGGGGCTTGGAGGAGAGATGGACCCCTCCCTCTAGGCCTTTCAATCCCAAAGCATCTGGAGCAGCTCCAGGTCACAAGGAGCCCTCCATGAAGAACTGTTTCTAGAGGCCTCTGAACGATGCCTTACCCAACAATATTTCCTTCACTTCACAGTGGGAGAGTAGAGTAGGCTGACAATAACACTTCGCTTCTTAGAAGCAGCATTGTGAAGAGCATGGCTTGAAAACTCAATGATTAGAGCTTTCCTGACTTGGGCAAATGCAGAAACTGTCACACGGTCCACGACTATGACCAGAGTGCTCTTCTGAGTGGGACCAAAGCTTCGGTGGCCAGGGAGGACTCTGGCATCAGAACGGCTGGAGTCAGCCCTCACTTGACGGGCCTGTGCTACCAGGCGCAGTCGCACAGCCACACCAGAGCCCAGTCCCTCACTGGTAAAATGAGCATGTTGGTGGCACCCCCTCAGAACGCTGACATTGGGACGGAATGAGGAAATGCACGTCAGACACCTAGCATGGTGTCTGGCACAGAGGGTCAGCTGTTCGGAGCCTCCCTCGCCTGCTGGTCACTCCGCATGTGCCTGTGGGCACTTAAATGCTGATCAGCATCAGAGATACTGGCTCAGGGGTAAAACCATGAGATTATTAGACACGGTTATACCTTCCATTTTGTTTATGTTTGGAATAAAATGTAAACAAACAAACAAAAACCTTAATAGGGCTCTTTACTGTCCTATTGGAAAAGTCAGCATTTGTTGAGCCCCCACCATGAGCATACAGAGGCAACCCAAATAAAGTTTTGGAGACATCATACCAGGCACTGGATGGGTAGAAAGAAAAAAATTCATAAGACATAATTCCTGAATCTGTAAAAGGCAGGGATCTCGAGAGCCAGAGAACCCAGGAAAAGCCGCCTGGTGCCTTGGTTTTCCTTCAGCAAGTGCTTTTCTCCAGACTTGGAAAGACACACAAGAAAACATGGGACTTGGCCAGTGAATTTCAGAAGACAATCAAATTTGGAAGTCAAGCTATAAATGAAACCATTTTAAAAAGTATTTATTTTAGACATGAAGAAAGTTCCGAAAGAGTGATACAAAAAATAAACTGGTGTTAACAATCAAAGATTTAGAGGCAGCCGCAGTGGCATGCTGGTTTAGAAACCAGCTCTGGTGGGGGCAGAGGGACCGACGTCTGCTGGTTGGCGATTGCTACTGTGTGAACATTCCCACCGTGGCTGATGTCAGCGTCTAATGAGATGTCAGGGAGCGCAGAGTTGAGAAGAGATGTGACACCTGCCTCAGGCTCCAGCATGCGTTGGAATCCAAGGGCAACCCTGAAGGCTTGACTAAACTGGAAGAGGAGGAAAAGTTCCCACGTGGGGAGGAAGAGCTAGACTGAGGCCTCTGAGTGAGGGTTAAGCACAGAGCATCACGGGAGACGCTGCAAGGGCCATCTGACTAGGGTACGGTGTCTATGTTAGGAAACAGTGAGTTTGGAAAGGTGGATTCAGACAAGCTTTCAGCAATTTGAGTAGAGTAGACAACAGGGTCTGAACTTCATCCAGCAGCAAATGAGGATTCACCAATGGTTTTGAGGAGACAGCTGACCTCAGGGAAGCAGTTCTTCACGGGGAACGATTGCTTTGCTGCATTCGGTGAGTATCAGAAAGGCAGAAAGGGAAATGCTAGACACCTGGTGCCAGGTGAGAGCAGCAGGGCCACCATGGAGGCACTGAGCCAAAAGGCAGAGAACTGGAAGTGACATTGTGGGGATGACATTCGACAGATCTCAAGACTTCTTGGATATGGAGACGGGAGAAGAGAAAAAGAGCACTGACTAACACTTTCGTTTCTGGGTTTAGAGTAGAATTTTCATCTCACCGAACAACAGGAGGAACAATTGAGCAGAAGCAAGTCCTGGGGGTGGTCAGTCACTTCAGCTCTGTCCATGGACAGAGTCCATGGTCCATCCCGGAACATCTGCACTGCTCCCCACCCTTCCGAATCCCCGTCTGCTGCGCCCCATGGCTCTCCAAGCCCAAACCCAACTCTCCCCCACTGACCGTGGAGCAGAGATCCCAGATCCCGCTCCTGTTGGAATCATCCATCCCTCCCTCTCTGTTATCCTACCCTCTCCACCTACTACTCTCTTTTCATCCACTTCTGAGGATCTTTCTTACATAGTAAATGTTCTCATGTTTTCAAAAATCCCTTTCTGCAGTACATTCTTTATGATGTTATAATTTGTATTTGAATATCTCTTGTTAGATATACTGGTATATTTATTATTCCATCCATTCTCTTAAAAGCCCTGTGAGATCAGCAAGTGGCTCTAATTAACCTCATTTAGTAAGTGGAGACCAACGGCACAAGGGATAATTAATGCAATCAAGTAACAGACTCAGGGGCAATCGCCCATTTAGGATTTCCTTCAATAGCCTACCCAATAAACACAGTGCTGCTTCCAACATCTTAATTTCCCGAAAAGAAAGATGCTACAGGAATTTATTTTTGTTGCGTATGGTAATACTAATTGCATCTCAAGGCAATATAGGGTAAAATCTAAACTAGGATTAAGAACAAATGACTCCTAATCAAAATTCCACTGCCTTTTCTCAAACTTGACTTGTTTTCTAGGATTACCTACACAACCAGAGGTGAAAACTACTCAACAAAACTCTC
Organism: Equus quagga; assembly: GCF_021613505.1. Taxonomy (NCBI): domain Eukaryota; kingdom Metazoa; phylum Chordata; class Mammalia; order Perissodactyla; family Equidae; genus Equus; species Equus quagga. The sequence goes on along the minus strand of NC_060270.1, from coordinate 300,860 downwards.
AAAGAAGATAATCCTAATGCTTTTTGATTTTGTGTGCCATAATTTACCACTCCCCCAGGATAAATGAGAAAGAGAGCACTCAGTTTTCATTACCATCTTTAGCCTGGACATACAAACCTTATAATTTTTAGTAATCTGTATAAGCATTGGGTGTGTTTACATACAAACAATAAGAAATAAAGAGGGAAACCATGCCAGGCAGTTCGGGCCCAAAGTTGCTTTCTCTGCAAGCGTCTCAAACCACAGTCACCTCACGTCTCAGATCCTTAGCCCACGGCAGGCCATCAAGCCTCCATTCCAGGCTGAACACCTCCGCACTTATTAATTCTAACAGACAAGATGAGGCGAAAACAAACCTCTGAAGCATGTAAATTCCATTGCTCCAACGTATCAGTAGCTCTAACCCTGAATGCAGGTCCCCAGCTGCCGAGGAGCTCCTCGGTGCCCAGCAATGCTCTTCAGCGGGGCTTCGAGTTCAACATATTCCTCTACCTGTGAGCAATTGCTCCCGAAAACACTGGTGTTAAACTCAGGCCATTTGTTCCCCACCCTGGGAGGCAGCCCTCTGAGCAGCAGCAGGGACACAAGCCCACCGAATGCAGACTCAGCGACCAGTAATCTGCACTTACAGAATGAGGCCAGTAGAGCCCCCCCACACTGAGCCCACCAAATGCAGACTCAGCAACCAATACCCTGCACTTACAGAGCGAGATCAGTAGAACCCCCTACACTGAGCTCACAGGGCTGTTTCTAGGTTAATGGATGGAATAACAAACGTGCCAGCACAATTCAGATGAGATTTTCTAATTATGTATTTTCCAATCAATGGACCTAAAAATGCAAGTTCTATTTTAGTATCTTGGAAATATTTTGCTACTATGCAAGGGTTTTCATACTTAAATTAAAAAGTTGGGATCCATTACTTAATCTTGGAGTGGGCAGAGTATAGCACTACTGGTACAATTATTATTATTTAATATTTTCGGATATTATCATTTTAAATATTTGGAATAATGCTTGTTAATCAGCAAACATGAGAGCCATGTATAATAAACAAAACATGCAAAATATAGAAGAGAAATGTTATTGTACCGGTCCCTCGAGATTGGCTGTTACTGTGATTCATCCCTCGAATATGTCCCACCTGAAAAAAGGGAATATAGCTACTTTACAGTTTACTTATTCATGGAAGTATTTTTCAACACTTTAAACTTTTATATGGATAGTAAAGTCATATCTGTAAAGTGCGAGGAACTCCTTGGAGAAGGGAACTATGTAAATGCGTCGCTATTATTACTCTGCAGTAAAACCAGCTAACATAGCAGGTGATTAAGGTAGAGACTGGGGGAGTAATTAAAAGTAATTGAAATCTCACTGTCCTTGCAAGGTGCTGTTTCTGCTGTTCCTCGACACCTTCAAACGGGTCTCAAGTACAAGAAATAAATAAATATCCTTGGACAGAAGCAGAAATCTGTCGAGTCCCCTTTCCCAACCAGGGCATTCACAGACACAGTATCATCTGTCACCAACAGACACAAGTGAGGGGGCAGAAAATGCAACAGCACGTGGGTTTCCGAGTTTCCCACATGAGGTAGCATGAAGCGATGACAGGAAATATATGAACATCTCCTGTCCTCTGATTCCTGGGATGCAGGCACACAGTCTGAGCACCTCCTGTCCTCTGATTCCTGAGACGTAGACACATAGTCTGAACATCTCCTGTCCTCTGATTCCTGGGACGTAGACACACAGTCTGAACACCTCCTGTCCTCTGATTCCTGGGATGAAGGCACATAGCAGGTTGTTCAGTGTTCCATACATATTGCCCAGTTGTGCAGGCATGATGCCTGAGCAGCCGGTGTGCACTGAGACCTCTCTCAGAGTCCTTGCCTCTTCCCTGCCCGGGCCATCTCACAACCTGATCTTTAAACAATAAGCTAAGATCATCCCCACTAGCAGGAGTTTGTGCATTTCTCAACGAAGAATGGCCCATTTCTCTTCTCACTCAGGTTTTCCATCTTTGAAGACCTACTCTCCCATGATTTCATTCTTCACACAGAATTCAGATCTGTCTTGCTAGGAACATAGTTAGATCTTCTTGTTCCACAAGCTTAGTGGTTCCTGAGAACCCCAGCCGCACAACAACAGGCAATGAGGATATTTAGGAAACAATTTCCGTCCAAGGTTATGGCATGCTTTCTGGAATAGGGGACCAAAGGGTTGGAGATTCTCCTGGCATTCTTTCAGACTGTTATTACTACTCCACATGCATCTTGCTGGCGTAAGGCAGCAGGTAGGGAAAACTGACCAGGGCCAGCAAGCACCTCCCGCAGGGAGTCTCCTGCATCGTCCGAGCCTGGGTAAAGCCAGACCCCAAGAAGCAGCACAGACAGTTCTTCTTCCGCCTGATGCCACACCTCCATGCTGCCTTAGAGCTTTCTCCGACGGCCTCTCGCAGCCTGCAGGTGACCCCTGCACACCTAGTTTTCAACACGGTTCTTCCAACACTAATCCTCTGGCTGCCTCCCTTCCACGTGGTAGCTCCTTGTGACAGCTGCTCCTGAAGTTACCAGGTCAGTGAGACCACCGCCTCCACAGAGACCCCCTCCTGCAAAAGGATCCCCATTGCTGGCTGCGACGGCTGCAGAGGCTGCCTGAGTCCACAGAGATGTCCAGAGAAGACAGAGTCTTAGGGAGTTAGTTGGTGTCCATTTGAGATTTCCAAATGGTGGTCAACTAACGTAGATACAAAGGAAAAAGAAAGTTCCATCTGTAGGGTCTGCTATGCCAGGTATTAATGTGGGTACATCCCTGTTTCAGTTAGTCCTCACAGTAATCTGCTTGAGGACACAGAGGCTCAGAAAAGTTAAGCAATTTTCCCAAGGTCACACTGTTTCAGAGCCAGAATTGCAATTCAGGTCTGTGTCACTTCAAAGCCCTGTTTCCACTGTGACATCCACATGGCCTGGCCTGGCATCCAAGAGGCACAAAGTCCCCCGAGGAAGCCCAGCAGCAAGCAGCGAGCTGAGCAGGCCGAGTGCCCTCTGGTCTGTTTCATTACTGGTTGAGCAGGGACTCTGGACCCACCGTGGTGATTGCAATCAGACAGCTTCTAGAAGCTGCAGTGAACAAATCCGCCCTTCAGGGAACCTGGGACAGAAGAGATGGAATTTCCTCCCAAAGCTGAATGGAAAAGACAAAATGAAAGGAAGCCAGCACTGCCCCTGCCTTGGAGAACAGTTCCTGTCAGTGACTTTATGTTGGCGGCTGCTGTAGACGTGGGGCCCTGCCATGCGGGGCAGCTGCCCTCCTCGCCGACAGCTCCCCTGAGGGCGGAGCCCCGTGAGAGACAGGACAAGTGTGTGTCACCATCAGAAGCCAGCTCATGCTGCTCTGTGATCAGACACAGCCCCATCTCCCCCGTGCCGTGCCTACTCCTACCGCGCACTGCTTTCCCGCTCTCCCACCTCCTCTTCATCTGTCCCCTTCTGTGCCTTCCCCTGCTTCTTCTGTCTTCAGTTCAGTGATGTGAAGTGTTTTAAGTGTGAAATAATATGCATCATATCGAGGATCTTCAGGAGAATAGAAATATCCATACCATCGCTCTGTGTGCATGTGTGTGTGCGTGTGTGTGCGAGATGGTGCAGAAGCTGTAGTAATAACATTTGCACTAAGACAGATGAGACCTGTAGTCAGTGTGCACCGGGTGAGTCAAGGTGTTAGTGAAAACATCCAGCATGTCTCCAGGCGCTCAGGCTGCTCTTCTTTGGACCTTGATACCCACTGCCATTCACATATCACTGCAAAGGCAACTGCAAGCAGCCCTGGCCATTCTCCTGGGGAGTGGTGTCGAGGTCTGCCTGGCTCTGGAGTGTCTTAATTACAGTAGCACGGCCACAGAGCACCCACCTAGGTACCAGCAGGGGTCGGAAAGGACAGGGACAAGTTAGAGCATTACACATTTCAACGCGAGAGAGCCTCTGAGCACAGGGCAGAGGACAGCACACTCCCAATAGAGGTCCCAAGCTCAGCAACGGTTCCTCTGCAAGAGCAACCCTTAGAAACTGGCGACCTCTGAGACAGGCTCGTGGGACAGTGGTGTCTGGGCTAACACGAATCCCCTGACTCAAAGTTTCAAGTATGGACACAGTCAGGACAACAGGTGCTGTCCTTGGTACAAGGTCAGCGGAAGTAGTAGCTGAGGAAAATGAGACAGTGGCGATTTTTTCAAGCAGATCACTTCCGGGCCTGGATGACCAAGGCGCATTCTGGGCACTGCAGAAGGGCCGGTCATCTGGGGCTGGAGAGCAGGGGGTGCTGCTGGGTTTGATCTTGTTTTCTTCCAAGGGAAATTGGAACATCCACTCAAGGGCTGGGAATGTACACACAGAAAAGGGAAAAAAATCCCTTCCCGAGACAATTACAGGAAGAAATCTACCCCCTGAAAGATTTCCCCAGTCTGTGTCTTACTAGGAACAGGACTTGGAGTGGAGACAGACTCGGCAGGAGACGACTACAAGTCAGTGCAGCCAGGGCTGTCACATGGGCACACAGACATCGCTACGGCTGCTGCAGAGAGCACCCCTGCTCCGACTTAGAAACGCGAGGGTTTCGGGGAAGGTCTAGAGAGGAGATTCCATTGGGCAGATGGTGACGCAGAAGCTGGAGTCTGGGCAGAAAGACAAGGCAGAAAATACAGCCCACTGGTCAGTTGTTTCCACAGCCTTCCATCTAATAGCAGCAGAGCCTCAGCTTCCCTCTCCAAGCTTTAATTTTTTTCAACTTTTTTTCCTTTTTTTGTTTTGTTTTGTCTTGGTCAGGAAGGTTGTCACTGAGCTAACATATGTGCCAATCTTCCTGTATTTTATGTGGGATGCCACCACAGCATGGCTTGGTGAGTGGTGTGCAGGTCCATGCCCAGGATCTGAACCTGCAAACCCCCAGCCACTTAAGCAGAGCATGCAAACTTAACCACTGCACCCCAAAACCGGCCCCCATGCTTTAATTTTTTATGTGACCACAAACCAGTGAATTAGCTGAAGTCATGAGGTCGCACTTCCCATGCTGTTTCTCTCCTGCTTAGGCTGTCACTCACCCACATCTGCTGCTTGCAAAGAACTTGGAAAAACTTCCCATCTGCCGCGAGAACATCAACAACCATGTCAAGGACACTATTCTGAGTGGCCCGGAGGCCTCCATTTCACAACCTCCAGGATGGCACCGAGCTCCACACCAAGGCAGAACATGGGCAAAAATGGGCTCCCCCACTAGAGTGTCTCCTCCAGTAGAATGTACGCCCTGTGAGTGCAGAGACTTCTATGTTTCACTTACTGTAACATCTTCTGCATCCGTAATAGTGCCTGGCACATTGCAGGCTCTCAATACGTGTTTTCTAACTAAACTTTTTATTTGAAGATAATTGTAGCCTCACATGCAGTTGTGAGAATTAACGCAGAGAGATCCAGGGTACCCTCTACAATCTCCGCCAGTGGCAGCATCTTGAAAGACGACAATACAGTATCACAACCAAGACACTGACACCAAGGCAGGCAAAGCACAGAAGGTCCCCTCACCACAAAGTCCCTTCGTGCAGCTCCTCTGCAGCTGCACCCACGTCCCTCCCCAGGAAGGCTGATCCTGAGACCAGGGTCAGACGAGACCCATGGGAGGCAACGACAGAAGACTGGAGACAACCGGAGAATTCTACCCTCAGACCACTTCACAACTCATTTAACTTCTACATCAGTCTGAAGAAACTTAAATGTGACAAACTGAGGCTGTAGTTCAAAGAAAAAAACACAAAAAGGAATTCTAATCTGTGCCGCTAATTAGATATTGACCCTAAATCAAAAGTTGGGCAAATCTTTTTTTCTTATACTGTATTTATTTACATCAAATAGAATTAAAGCTGTACACGCTTCTTTAAAGATCATTATCCCATTTTTTTTATAAGACTTTTTGATTGAGCAACTACTGGCCAACCACCTTGGATAAAGGTCTTCGACCTTCGGTCCACACTGCGGTATGTCCTTCACCCTCAAGAGGGGCTCAAACTCAGCCCAGGGCCCCATCCTGCTTTACTTTTCTTCTTTGCAGCCTTTCCTTTCATCCCAGGTTTTGTTCTCCTCTTCCAATTACAAAAATTCCATGAATATGATTTAAAGGTTGATGTGAGATGTTGGGGGCACAGAATAAAGGTCGTCATCTGTAGCAGCAGCAAGGCACAACACTCTCTTACTTGAAAAGAAAAAGGTGAAGCGGTGGGATGTTTGGCAGAGCCGGCAGTCAGAAAATGGGCTCGAGACTGAAGATGCTGTGTCTCAAGATTTGTCTTCTTCGTATCTGACCTCCACAGCCACACACTTAGTGACTCTCCTGCTTGGCTCCCTGTGTCCTACAGACGATGTCCGTGTCACTCCAGGCCCTGAGTCTCTGGCCATTCCTCCAGTCTTTTCAGCGGCTCTTCCTGTACCTGCCTCTCCAGAAACACCACCTGACACTTTCCTGCACACATGCAGAGTGTGTTTCCCTTCAGTGCCTCTGCTGGTGCTGACCAGCCTGCCTCCACCCTCACCGCCTCCTCATACCCACCTGTGTCCCCTCACTTCCTCTGGCTACAGCCTGGTTCTCACTCACTTAATTCTTACTCACTCCACACCTTACCTCTTCCACAAGGCTTTCCTGGAGGCCTCCCTGCCACCTTCTGAGTCAGACAACTTGAGTCTATTAACCAAGATTCCTTTCCTCCAAGCCACAGAAACCCAATTCAAACCAGCTTAGAAGAACAAAGGAACTCCATGTCACTCAGAAACTAATCGTAGGAAGAGCAACCAGTGGGAAGAGATGTCCATTTTACTGTGAAAATCTGCATTGTTACACTTAATACATGGTTTTATAGTCTGTTTATGTTTCTATCTTCCTCAGTATATGCCTGAAGTTCTTCATCTTAGGATTGCCCAAAGTCAAACACCAGGCCCAGTGCAGCAGAAGCTGAATATGTGCTGTTGTATAAAGGAAATCATTACATTTTGGTTGGAAATTCAGGAAAGTAAGACCTAGAGGGAATAATCTATATATAGGAGATCTCGTTTGTAAGTATGGATACAAAACTTGTAAATACAGTCTTAGAATGAAGGAAAAATTGATAAAGAAGGTCTTTAAGGACAGACGACGAATCCAGGCTCACATTTTAAACTTGGGGACAACAGGGACTTTTCCATCAAGAAGGCAGGGAAGGAGGTACAGTGAGCAACAGCAGAGTGAGGCCACAAGGCAGACAGCTGCAAGAGCTCGTGGCCGCTGGTCCCTCTTCTCTGGGAGACAGCAGTCGATGTCGTCTGCTTCAGCCGCACAAGACAACGATATTTGGGACTGAGAGAGGAGGACTGAAGAAAGTGGTAACTTGGAAAAGCTGCTGAGGAAAACAGGAACAGTTTCTTTCAAGGGACAAGGGAAAGAGAAGTGGCGGGATAAGGTAAGGCCACAGCCATGCTTCTCAGTGCAGCCATCCCCTGGCTCAGGAAACCCGCGGACGCTGGCGCATCGCCGTCCCCGCTAAGCCAGCTTCCCTGGAAAGCAGCCCTCCCCGTACCTCTACACTCGTCCCTACACTCTTACCTGTCCTTGCCGTCTCTGCCTCTTCCCATGCACGCGCTCAAGTCCTACTCGCCCTGAACAAGAACTTCTCCTCTCCGTGAAACTCGTCTTCCCCATCTTCTCACCCCCAGAATTTCCGAGGAGGAGTAATTATCAGCTCTCTCGTTCCTTCTACCTACTTTCCTTTCACTCCCTCATCCTCTGCTCTCCGGCTCTTGCTCCAACGCTACTGAAACAGCTTTTGCGAAGGCCGCCGTCTCCTCGTTACAAAGAACCGCAGGCCTTCCTCCCCAGTCTTCCTTCTCGCTGGCATTTCTGAAGGCTGGTGAGCCCTGCGACAGTCTCGTCCTGCGGCATCGGACGCGATCAGAGCCCCCGCTAAACGGACGCTGTGGCGGGGCAAGGCAGGGCTGGTGGCCTCACCGCAGGCCGCGCAGGTCCTCACCGGCGGCGCGGGGGAAGACGCCGGGCCTGTCCACACCTCAGTTACGTAGCTGCAAGCAGGTGTAATGCGCGCTCGGCGGCGCTGCCCTCAGCTCCGGCCCCAGCACCGAGGGACGGAGCTCACCCACTGCGTACTAGGCGCCCTCGGGGGCTTGGCACACACTAGCGGGAAACCAACAGACGAAACCCCGTGTCACTGAGCTGTGACCGAGAGAGACAAACCACACACACCACTGCGCACACAGCAGAGCACGGGAGGTGCAGAGAGTACCTGAGGTGCGGGGACCACCGGAGGTGCGGGGACGACCGGAGGTGCGGGGACCACGGAAGGTGCAGAGAGTAGGTGAGGTGCGGGGACCACCGGAGGTGCGGGGACCAGTGGGGAAAGGACGAAAGCCGGAGAGCAGGACGCCTCCGCAGCAGCCCTGCTGAGAGACGACCGCGGTCGGTCAGACGCACGGGGGCCGGTGGTGGTGGTGACAACAGTCGAGGGCAAACAGTTTGGAGGTGCAGAGGCCGCAGGCAGGCGGACGAGGGCGGCGGCGGGAGCGCCCTCCGCGCGGCGGGGCAGGGCCAGGGAGCGAAGCGGGGGTGCGGGGGGAGGGGCTGCAGCTCAGGAGAGAGGGCGGGCGGAACGCTGGAGCGCGCGAACCAGGCGCCGCCGCCACCGTCGCGGCGCCCTCAGAGCGGCGCCGGAAGCGCCGGCCGCCCCGCGCGTCCACAGGGGGCGGGCTCCCCGCGCGCGTCTCCCGTGACCGGGGCGTCGGAGAACAGAGTTACCTACGTGACGGTTGCTCCACGTGTGTTTTTAGGCAGGAGTTTGAGAACTTAATGTCCGAGTACTTGGCACTTCCATGATCCTTCACATTTGCAAGTCGCTCGTCGAGTGCTTCTCCGCACGCCGACGCGCCCGGGGATGAGGTCGAGTCACGCTTCGTCGGCACTCGGCGGCGGCGAACAGAGGAGTCACCCGGCCTGGGTCCCGCGGCTCCCAGCAGGGTTTCCTCACGGGGTGTCGTGCGGGCCGCTCGTCCCACAGACGCCCTGAGTCCAGCCCGACGTCGGACAAGCGCGGGAGCTGCACCGAGAACACGCTGCTCCGTGCTGGCCACACGCGCACCAGCACCTTTGAGAGGCCTGGCGCTGAAGAGACCCTCGGCTTCGTGTAGCCGCGCATTTCTAGGCTTGTTTGACCACAGAATGGTTTTGTCAACGGGGCCCACGTTTACGGTGTGGGGCGGCGATCGAGAGCGTCCACGCACGCTTGCTTCCTTCGTCTGGATCCGGTTTTAGCCGGCCCTCAGCCGGGCACGCTGCGGCCCCGCGAGACCGACCTGCTCGCTCCCGGAGCTGCCCGTTCTGGCGGGGGTCTCCGTTCGTGAGACGCCCCTGGAGAGAACTGCGGGACCACTACAAACCGCCTGGAAGGGGAGGCGCGCGCCTCTTCCGCGCACCCTCCCCTCCCTTCTCCCTTCCCCCCCTTCCTCCTTCCCCCCTTCCTCCCTTCCTCTCTCCTCTCCCTTCCCTCCTTCCC